>NC_069506.1:282786485-282955565 GCF_027579735.1 Bombina bombina | reverse complement strand
CGGAGATCGTTACTTTACACCCTGGTTAGGCGGTTGGTCCGCGCCCCGGTTTGCCATCAGAGGTAGAGTGACGGCTGCCCAGGGGAGGGTGATCTCTGCAGGCGCGCACCTGGGGTCCCTCCCATTCTAAGATGCCGAGAACTCCCTAAGCTTCTGCGGCAGCTGAGCTCCGCTTGTGTGGGCATTCACGGGCGCGGTCCATTCTCCTAGCAGGGGGTCCCTACTCCTAGCTAGATTGCCGCCACATGTTTTAGCTGGCCCCGTTGAGTCCAGCCGGTTCTCACGTTCTACAATAAATGCGACCTTCGGGTCTTTTCCCATATATCTGTGTCTGCGTGGTTATTCAAGTATTACAGTTTTATACAAAGTTATTTAAGAGTTATAGTTGTACATAGTTAAGTTGTTGAGTCAGTTCTATGGCTCCAGTTATTATTTGTACATAGTTATGTGTTGAGCCAGTTTTATGGCTCCAGTTATTAAGGTTTTCCAGCAAGCCAGGAGGATAGGGCATTTAATTAATTATGACATGTGCTGTACACAGTATTATATGTGCTGTACACAGTATTATATGTGCTGTACACAGTATTACATGTGCTGTACGCAGTATTATATGTGCTGTACACAGTATCACGTGCTGTACACAGTATTATATGTGCTGTACATAGTATTATATGTGCTGTACACAGTATTACATGTGCTGTACACAGTATTACATGTGCTGTACACAGTATTACATGTACTGTACACAGTATTATATGTGCTGTACGCAGTATTATATGTGCTGTACACAGTATCACGTGCTGTACACAGTATTATATGTGCTGTACATAGTATTATATGTGCTGTACACAGTATCACGTGCTGTACACAGTATTATATGTGCTGTACACAGTATTATATGTGCTGTACACAGTATCACGTGCTGTACACAGTATTATATGTGCTGTACATAGTATTACATGTGCTGTACTGTACACAGTATTATGTGCTGTACACAGTATTATATGTGCTGTACACAGTATCACGTGCTGTACACAGTATTATATGTGCTGTACATAGTATTATATGTGCTGTACACAGTATCACGTGCTGTACACAGTATTATATGTGCTGTACATAGTATTATATGTGCTGTACACAGTATTACATGTGCTGTACACAGTATTACATGTACTGTACACAGTATTATATGTGCTGTACGCAGTATTATATGTGCTTTACACAGTATCACGCGCTGTACACAGTATTATATGTGCTTTACATAGTATTATATGTGCTGTACACAGTATTACATGTGCTGTACACAGTATTACATGTGCTGTACACAGTATAACGTGCTGTACACAGTATTATATGTGCTGTACACAGTATTACATGTGCTGTACACAGTATTATATGTGCTGTACACAGTATAACGTGCTGTACACAGTATTATATGTGCTGTACACAGTATAATATGTGCTGTACACAGTATTACATGTGCTGTACACAGTATTATATGTGCTGTACACAGTATAATATGTGCTGTACACAGTATTATATGTGCTGTACACAGTATAATATGTGCTGTACACAGTATTACATGTGCTGTACACAGTATTATATGTGCTGTACACAGTACAACATGTGCTGTACACAGTATGACATGTGCTGTACACAGTATTATATGTGCTGTACACAGTATTATATGTGCTGTACACAGTATTACATGTGCTGTACGCAGTATTATATGTGCTGTACACAGTATCACGTGCTGTACACAGTATTATATGTGCTGTACATAGTATTATATGTGCTGTACACAGTATCACGTGCTGTACACAGTATTATATGTGCTGTACATAGTATTATATGTGCTGTACACAGTATTACATGTGCTGTACACAGTATTACATGTGCTGTACACAGTATTACATGTACTGTACACAGTATTATATGTGCTGTACGCAGTATTATATGTGCTGTACACAGTATCACGTGCTGTACACAGTATTATATGTGCTGTACATAGTATTATATGTGCTGTACACAGTATCACGTGCTGTACACAGTATTATATGTGCTGTACATAGTATTATATGTGCTGTACACAGTATTACATGTGTTGTACACAGTATTACATGTGCTGTACACAGTATAATATGTGCTGTACACAGTATTATATGTGCTGTACACAGTATTATATGTGCTGTACACAGTATTATATGTGCTGTACACAGTATTACATGTGCTGTACACAGTATTATATGTGCTGTACACAGTATCTGTACACCGTATTATATGTGCTGTACACACTATTATATGTGCTGTACACAGTATTACATTTGCTGTACACAGTATTATATGTGCTGTACACAGTATTATATGTGCTTTACACAGTATTATATGTGCTGTACACAGTATTATATGTGCTGTACACAGTATTATATGTGCTTTACACAGTATTATATGTGCTGTACACAGTATTATATGTGCTGTACACAGTATTATATGTGCTGTACACAGTATTATATGTGCTGTACACAGTATAATATGTGCTGTACACAGTATTACATGTGCTGTACACAGTATTATATGTGCTGTACACAGTATAAGATGTGCTGTACACAGTATGACATGTGCTGTACACAGTATTATATGTGCTGTACACAGTATTAGATGTGCTGTATGCAGTATTATATGTGCTGTACACAGTATCACGTGCTATACACAGTATTATATGTGCTGTACACAGTATCACGTGCTGTACACAGTATTATATGTGCTGTACATAGTATTATATGTGCTGTACACGGTATTACATGTGCTGTACACGGTATTACATGTGCTGTACACAGTATTACATGTGCTGTACACAGTATTACATGTACTGTACACAGTATTATATGTGCTGTACGCAGTATTATATGTGCTGTACACAGTATCACGTGCTGTACACAGTATTATATGTGCTGTACATAGTATTATATGTGCTGTACACAGTATTACATGTGCTGTACACAGTATTACATGTGCTGTACACAGTATAATATGTGCTGTACACAGTATTATATGTGCTGTACACAGTATTATATGTGCTGTACACAGTATTATATGTGCTGTACACAGTATTACATGTGCTGTACACAGTATTATATGTGCTGTACACAGTATTACATGTGCTGTACACAGTATTACATGTGCTGTACACAGTATTACACGTGCTGTACACAGTATTACACGTGCTGTACACAGTATTACACGTGCTGGACACAGTATTATATGTGCTGGACACACTATTATATGTGCTGTACACACTATTACATGTGCTGGACACAGTATTATATGTGCTGTACACAGTATTATATGTGCTGTACACAGTATTATATGTGCTGTACACAGTATTATATGTGCTGTACACAGTATTATATGTGCTTTACACAGTATTATATGTGCTGTACACAGTATTATATGTGCTGTACACAGTATTATTTGTGCTGTACACAGTATTATATGTGCTGTACACAGTATTACATGTGCTGTAAACAGTATAATATGTGCTGTACACAGTATTACATGTGCTGTACACAGTATTATATGTGCTGTACACAGTATTACATGTGCTGTACACAGTATTATATGTGCTGTACACAGTATTACATGTGCTATACACAGTATTATATGTGCTGTACACAGTATTACATGTGCTGTACACAGTATTATATGTGCTGTACAAAGTATTACATGTGCTGTACACAGTATTACATGTGTTGTACACCGTATTATATGTGCTGTACACACTATTATATGTGCTGTACACAGTATTACATGTGCTGTACACAGTATTACATGTGCTGTACACAGTATTACATGTGCTGTACACAGTATTATATCTCTGATGAAGCGCATGTGCTCATGCGCGAAACGCGTAAGATAGGAGCTTACCTGTGTCTGAAGATAAGCCTGCTCCTAATAAATACTTCATTTCATCTACTTTGAAGACTCTGCATTCCTTTTTCCTCTTTCACAGTATTATATGTGCTGTACAAAGTATTACATGTGCTGTACACAGTATTACATGTGCTGTACACCGTATTACATGTGCTGTACACAGTATTACATGTGCTGTACACAGTATTACATGTGCTGTACACAGTATTACATGTGCTGTACACAGTATTATATGTGCTGTACACTGTATTACATGTGCTGTACACAGTATTATATGTGCTGTACACAGTATTATATGTGCTGTACACAGTATTACATGTGCTGTACACAGTATTATATGTGCTGTACACAGTATTATATGTGCTGTACACAGTATAACGTGCTGTACACGGTATTATATGTGCTGTACACAGTATTATATGTGCTGTACACAGTATTATATGTGCTGTACACAGTATAACATGTGCTGTACACAGTATTATATGTGCTGTACACAGTATAACGTGCTGTACACAGTATTATATGTGCTGTACACAGTATAACGTGCTGTACACAGTATTATATGTGCTGTACACAGTATTACATGTGCTGTACACAGTATAACGTGCTGTACACAGTATTATATGTGCTGTACACAGTATAACGTGCTGTACACAGTATTATATGTGCTGTACACAGTATTATATGTGCTGTACACAGTATAACGTGCTGTACACAGTATTACATGTGCTGTACACAGTATTACATGTACTGTACACAGTATTATATGTGCTGTACACAGTATTACATGTGCTGTACACAGTATTACATGTGCTTTACACAGTGTTACATGTGCTGTACACAGTATTATATGTGCTGTACACAGTATTATATGTGCTGTACACAGTATAACGTGCTGTACACAGTATTATATGTGCTGTACACAGTATTACATGTGCTGTACACAGTATTATATGTGCTGTACACAGTATTATATGTGCTGTACACAGTATTATATGTGCTGTACACAGTATAACATGCTGTACACAGTATTATATGTGCTGTACACAGTATTATATGTGCTGTACACAGTATTATATGTGCTGTACACAGTATGACGTGCTGTACACAGTATTATATGTGCTGTACACAGTATTATATGTGCTGTACACAGTATTATATGTACTGTACACAGTATTATATGTGCTGTACACTGTATTATATGTGCTGTACACAGTGTTATATGTGCTGTACAAAGTATTACATGTGCTGTACACAGTATTACATGTGCTGTACACAGTATTATATGTGCTGTACGCAGTATTATATGTGCTGTACACAGTATTATATGTGCTGTACACAGTATGACGTGCTGTACACAGTATTATATGTGCTGTACACAGTATTATATGTGCTGTACACAGTATTATATGTGCTGTACACAGTATAACGTGCTGTACACGGTATTATATGTGCTGTACACAGTATTATATGTGCTGTACACAGTATAACATGTGCTGTACACAGTATTATATGTGCTGTACACAGTATTATATGTGCTGTACACAGTATAACGTGCTGTACACAGTATTATATGTGCTGTACACAGTATAACGTGCTGTACACAGTATTATATGTGCTGTACACAGTATTACATGTGCTGTACACAGTATAACGTGCTGTACACAGTATTATATGTGCTGTACACAGTATTACATGTGCTGTACACAGTATTATATGTGCTGTACACAGTATTATATGTGCTGTACACAGTATAACGTGCTGTACACAGTATTACATGTGCTGTACACAGTATTACATGTACTGTACACAGTATTATATGTGCTGTACACAGTATTACATGTGCTTTACACAGTATTACATGTGCTGTACACAGTATTACATGTGCTGTACACAGTATTATATGTGCTGTACACAGTATTATATGTGCTGTACACAGTATAACATGCTGTACACAGTATTATATGTGCTGTACACAGTATTATATGTGCTGTACACAGTATTATATGTGCTGTACACAGTATGACGTGCTGTACAAAGTATTATATGTGCTGTACACAGTATTATATGTGTTGTACACAGTATTATATGTACTGTACACAGTATTATATGTGCTGTACACTGTATTATATGTGCTGTACACAGTGTTATATGTGCTGTACAAAGTATTACATGTGCTGTACACAGTATTATATGTGCTGTACACAGTATGACGTGCTGTACACAGTATTATATGTGCTGTACACAGTATTATATGTGCTGTACACAGTATTATATGTACTGTACACAGTATTATATGTGCTGTACACTGTATTATATGTGCTGTACACAGTATTATATGTGCTGTACACAGTATTATATGTGCTGTACACAGTATTACATGTGCTGTACACATTATTATATGTGCTGTACACAGTATTCTATGTGCTGTACACAGTTTTACATGTGCTGTACACAGTATTCTATGTGCTGTACACAGTATTCTATGTGCTGTACACAGTATTATATGTGCTGTACACAGTATTATATGTGCTGTACACAGTATTACATGTGCTGTACACAGTATTATATGTGCTGTACACAGTATTATATGTGCTGTACACAGTATTACATGTGCTGTACACAGTATAATATGTGCTGTACATAGTATTATATGTGCTGTACACAGTATTATATGTGCTGTACACAGTATTACATTTGCTGTACACAGTATTATATGTGCTGTACACAGTATTATATGTGCTGTACACAGTATTACATGTGCTGTACACAGTATTACATGTGCTGTACACAGTATAATATGTGCTGTACATAGTATTACATGTGCTGTACACAGTATTATATGTGCTGTACACAGTATTACATGTGCTGTACTGTACACAGTATTATGTGCTGTACACAGTATAACGTGCTGTACACAGTATTATATGTGCTGTACACAGTATTACATGTGCTGTACACAGTATAACGTGCTGTACACAGTATTATATGTGCTGTACACAGTATTACATGTGCTGTACACAGTATAATATGTGCTGTACACAGTATTACATGTGCTGTACACAGTATTATATGTGCTGTACACAGTATTATATGTGCTGTACACAGTATTACATGTGCTGTACACAGTATAACGTGCTGTACACAGTATTATATGTGCTGTACACAGTATGACGTGCTGTACACAGTATTACATGTGCTGTACACAGTATTATATGTGCTGTACACAGTATTATATGTGATGTACACAGTATTATATGTGCTGTACACAGTATTATATGTGCTGTACACAGTATAACATGTGCTGTACACAGTATAACATGTGCTGTACACAGTATAATATGTGATGTACACAGTTTTACATGTGCTGTACACAGTATTATATGTGCTGATGTAGATGTTCACCAGGGCTTGCATTCACTCTGGTCACACACACACACACACACACACACCTATATATATATATATATATATTAAGACATTATTTTGCAAGTCAGATGATTAAAGTGTTTATATCATAAAAAAATATCCTTCACTGTTTGATAGTTTGTCAGTAGGTAGTTGTTTAACCTTAAACATCTTCTTTGGTGATTGACAGTTATTTAAGAAAAATATCTGCTTGGATAAATATGTAATGAATATACAAACTGGCCTTTAAAAGTACTTACAAAATACAACAGTAGTTATGATAGGTTTAGGAATTGTATCCTAGGGGATAAAGTCACATGATACAATCATAATAAAGTATATACTTGTATTGTTTCTGAATGTATTAAATGCATGCAACATATTTTCAGTTGTGTTTTAAGTCACATAGTTGTATAGATTCAGCAATAAATACTTATTCTTTGCATGTATGACAGATAGACAAACAGTAAATGTACAAGTATTTAGTGACTAATCCATTTAAGTATTTTAATGCCTTATGACTATGTATTAAAGGGAGAAAGGCATGTGCTGTTTCACAGTGGTCACGTTGTAGTGCACACTACACTGTTTAGTCTGTGTGAGTCTCAATCACGTGCTGGAGCCAGGAAGAATACTGCATTCCCTCTCAGTCCAGGCCAGTCTGCGCAAGTGAGCTCCGCCTCCACTGTTACCACGTCATGCGCACCCACATACAATCTCATAGGATAGCAATAGCCGGGCCAGCCATTTAAGTCATTAGTAATTGGTTGATTTAGCCACCCGGCCCTGAGTTCAGTAGAGTGGTCCTAGGGATTCAAAATTCTGCTGCCCCTTAAAAATCTGCTGCCCTAGGCACCGGCCTTGTTGGCCTATGCCTTAATACGCCCCTGCCGCCACTATACTAAAGTTATTAACCCCTATTCCCTCGCACCCCAACATCGCCCACATCATAGTAAAGATATTAACCCCTATTCCACCGCTCGCCGACATCGCCGCCACTATGAAAATTAATTAACCCCTATTCCACCGCTCCCCGACACCACCAACACTATAATAAAGCTATTAACCCCTAAACCGCAAGCCCCCCACAACGAAATATACTAAATTAAACTATTAACCCCTAAACTGAAAGCGGCCCACATCACAATAAACAAAATAAACTAGTAAGCTCTAAACCTAACGCCCCCCCTAACTTTATATTAAAATTAAATTAAAATTTACCTGTCAAATTAAAAAAACTAAGTTTAAACTAACAATTAAACTAATATAACTATTAAACTAAAATTAAACTAACTACCAATTAAAGAAAACTAAAATACACATTAAAAATCCTAACACTACTATAAAAAATACAAAGTATATAATTACAAAAAACAACAAACACTAAATTACGAAAAATAACAAAGTAAATTATCAAAAATAAAAAAGAATTACACCTAATCTAATAGCCCTATAAAAATAAAAAAGACCACCCAAAATAAAAAAAACCCCTAGCCTACAATAAACTACCAATAGCCCTTAAAAGGGCCTTTTGTAGGGCATTTCCCTAAGTTAAACAGCTCTTTTACCTGTAAAAAAAACACAAAGACCCCCAATAGTAAAACCCACCACCCAACCAACCCCCCAAAATAATAAACCTAACACTGCTGTACATACTGCTGTACACAGTATTATATGTGCTGTACACAGTATTATATGTGCTGTACACAGTATTACATGTGCTGTACACAGTATTATATGTGCTGTACATAGTATTATATGTGCTGTACACAGTATAACGTGCTGTACACGGTATTATATGTGCTGTACACAGTATTATATGTGCTGTACACAGTATTATATGTGCTGTACACAGTATAACATGTGCTGTACACAGTATTATACGTGCTGTACACAGTATAACGTGCTGTACACAGTATTATATGTGCTGTACACAGTATAACGTGCTGTACACAGTATTATATGTGCTGTACACAGTATTACATGTGCTGTACACAGTATAACGTGCTGTACACAGTATTATATGTGCTGTACACAGTATAACGTGCTGTACACAGTATTATATGTGCTGTACACAGTATTATATGTGCTGTACACAGTATAACGTGCTGTACACAGTATTACATGTGCTGTACACAGTATTACATGTACTGTACACAGTATTATATGTGCTGTACACAGTATTACATGTGCTGTACACAGTATTACATGTGCTTTACACAGTGTTACATGTGCTGTACACAGTATTATATGTGCTGTACACAGTATTATATGTGCTGTACACAGTATAACGTGCTGTACACAGTATTATATGTGCTGTACACAGTATTACATGTGCTGTACACAGTATTATATGTGCTGTACACAGTATTATATGTGCTGTACACAGTATTATATGTGCTGTACACAGTATAACATGCTGTACACAGTATTATATGTGCTGTACACAGTATTATATGTGCTGTACACAGTATTATATGTGCTGTACACAGTATTATATGTGCTGTACACAGTATGACGTGCTGTACACAGTATTATATGTGCTGTACACAGTATTATATGTGCTGTACACAGTATTATATGTACTGTACACAGTATTATATGTGCTGTACACTGTATTATATGTGCTGTACACAGTGTTATATGTGCTGTACAAAGTATTACATGTGCTGTACACAGTATTACATGTGCTGTACACAGTATTATATGTGCTGTACACAGTATTATATGTGCTGTACACAGTATTACATGTGCTGTACACAGTATAACGTGCTGTACACAGTATTATATGTGCTGTACACAGTATGACGTGCTGTACACAGTATTACATGTGCTGTACACAGTATTATATGTGCTGTACACAGTATTATATGTGATGTACACAGTATTATATGTGCTGTACACAGTATAACATGTGCTGTACACAGTATAACATGTGCTGTACACAGTATAATATGTGATGTACACAGTTTTATATGTGCTGTACACAGTATTATATGTGCTGATGTAGATGTTCACCAGGGCTTGCATTCACTCTGGTCACACACACACACACACACACACACCTATATATATATATATATATATATATTAAGACATTATTTTGCAAGTCAGATGATTAAAGTGTTTATAGCATAAAAAAATATCCTTCACTGTTTGATAGTTTGTCAGTAGGTAGTTGTTTAACCTTAAACATCTTCTTTGGTGATTGACAGTTATTTAAGAAAAATATCTGCTTGGATAAATATGTAATGAATATACAAACTGGCCTTTAAAAGTACTTACAAAATACAACAGTAGTTATGATAGGTTTAGGAATTGTATCCTAGGGGATAAAGTCACATGATACAATCATAATAAAGTATATACTTGTATTGTTTCTGAATGTATTAAATGCATGCAACATATTTTCAGTTGTGTTTTAAGTCACATAGTTGTATAGATTCAGCAATAAATACTTATTCTTTGCATGTATGACAGATAGACAAACAGTAAATGTACAAGTATTTAGTGACTAATCCATTTAAGTATTTTAATGCCTTATGACTATGTATTAAAGGGAGAAAGGCATGTGCTGTTTCACAGTGGTCACGTTGTAGTGCACACTACACTGTTTAGTCTGTGTGAGTCTCAATCACGTGCTGGAGCCAGGAAGAATACTGCATTCCCTCTCAGTCCAGGCCAGGCTGCGCAAGTGAGCTCCGCCTCCACTGTCACCACGTCATGCGCACCCACATACAATCTCATAGGATAGCAATAGCCGGGCCAGCCATTTAAGTCATTAGTAATTGGTTGATTTAGCCACCCGGCCCTGAGTTCAGTAGAGTGGTCCTAGGGATTCAAAATTCTGCTGCCCCTTAAAAATCTGTTGCCCTAGGCACCGGCCTTGTTGGCCTATGCCTTAATACGCCCCTGCCGCCACTATACTAAAGTTATTAACCCCTATTCCCTCGCACCCCAACATCGCCCACATCATAGTAAAGATATTAACCCCTATTCCACCGCTCGCCGACATCGCCGCCACTATGAAAATTAATTAACCCCTATTCCACCGCTCCCCGACACCACCAACACTATAATAAAGCTATTAACCCCTAAACCGCAAGCCCCCCACAACGAAATATACTAAATTAAACTATTAACCCCTAAACTGAAAGCGGCCCACATCACAATAAACAAAATAAACTAGTAAGCTCTAAACCTAACGCCCCCCCTAACTTTATATTAAAATTAAATTAAAATTTACCTGTCAAATTAAAAAAACTAAGTTTAAACTAACAATTAAACTAATATAACTATTAAACTAAAATTAAACTAACTACCAATTAAAGAAAACTAAAATACACATTAAAAATCCTAACACTACTATAAAAAATACAAAGTATATAATTACAAAAAACAACAAACACTAAATTACGAAAAATAACAAAGTAAATTATCAAAAATAAAAAAGAATTACACCTAATCTAATAGCCCTATAAAAATAAAAAAGACCACCCAAAATAAAAAAAACCCCTAGCCTACAATAAACTACCAATAGCCCTTAAAAGGGCCTTTTGTAGGGCATTTCCCTAAGTTAAACAGCTCTTTTACCTGTAAAAAAAACACAAAGACCCCCAATAGTAAAACCCACCACCCAACCAACCCCCCAAAATAATAAACCTAACTCTAACAAAAACCTAAGCTACCCATTGCCCTGTAAAGGGCATTTGTATGGGCATTGTCCTTAAAAGGGCATTCCGCTCTTTTTCATTGCCCTTAAAAGGGCATTTAGCTCTTTTAAGAATGCCAAAACCCTAATCTAAAAAATAAACCCACCCAAAAAAGTTTAAAAAATCCTAACACTAACCCTCGACGATCCACTTACAGTCCCTGAAGTCCGGACATCCAGGCGGCGAGAGGACTTCATCCAGGCGGTGAGGTCCTCATCCATCCAGATGGCGTCTTCTATCTTCATCCCCGCGGCGTCTTCTATCTTCATCCCGGCATGCCGCCTGTATGAAGATAGAAGACGCCGTCTGGATGGATGAAGACCTCGCCGCCTGGATGAAGACCTCTCGCCGCCTGGATGTCCGGACTTCAGGAACTGTAAGTGGATCATCGGGGGTTAGTGTAAGGATTTTTTAAACTTTTTTGGGTGGGTTTAATTTTTAGATTAGGGTTTGGGCATTCTTAAAAGAGCCAAATGCCCTTTTAAGGGCAATGAAAAACTGCTGAATGCCCTTTTAGGGGTAATGTCCATACAAATGCCCTTTTCAGGGCAATGGGTAGCTTAGGTTTTTGTTAGAGTTAGGTTTATTAGTTATGATTTTTTGCTGTAACAATTTTGTTGCGTAAAACTCATAACTACTGCTCTCAGATGGCGGTACTGATCTTGTCGTTATAGGGTGTAACACAAGCTTTTTAGCCTCACCGCAAAACTCGTAATGGCAGCGCTATGGAAGTCCCATGAAAAAATGTTCGGCTAGATTACGAGTTTTTGTCGGCAAGGCTATGCGGTGCTAACAAGCCTTTTTTTCTCACCGCTCCCTTAAGACAATGCTGGTACTACGAGTTTTCTGCAAGCCGGCGTTAGCCTCAGAAAAGTGAGTGTTGAGCAAAATTTAGCTCCACTTCTCGCTGTAATACCAGCGCTGCTTACGGTAGAGGTGAGCTGGCAAAACGTGCTCATTCACGATTTCCCCATAGGAAACAACGGGGCTGAGCCGGCTGAAAAAAAACCTAACACCTGCAAAAAAGCAGCGTTCAGCTCCTAACGCAGCCCCATTGATTCCTATGGGGAAAGGAATTTTATGTCTACACCTAACACCCTAACATGAACCCCGAGTTTAAACACCCCTAATCTTACACTTATTAACCCCTAATCTGCTGTCCCCGACATCGTTGCCACCTACATTATATTATTAACCCCTAATTTGCCACTCCGGACACCGCCGCAACCTACATTATCCCTATGAACCCCTAATCTGCTGTCCCCAACATCGCCGACACCTACATTATATTTATTATCCTATCAGCCAATCGGAATTAAGGTAGGAAAAATCCTATTGGCTGATGCAATCAGCCAATAGAATTGAAGTTCAATCCTATTGGCTGATCCAATCAGCCAATAGGATTGAGCTCGCATTCTATTGGCTGTTCCAATCAGCCAATAGAATGCAAGCTCAATTCTATTAGCTGATTGCATCAGCCAATAGGATTTTTCCTACCTTAATTCCGATTGGCTGATAGGATTCTATCAGCCAATCGGAATTGAAGGGACACCATTTTGGATGACGTCACTTAAAAGAACCTTCATTCTTCAGTTGCCGTCGGATGGAAGAGGATGCTCCGCATCGGATGTCTTCAAGATGGACCCGCTCCGCTCCGGATGGAAGAAGATTGAAGATGCCGCCTGGATGAAGACTTCTGCCGGTCTGGATGTCCACTTGTGCCCGGCTGGGTGAAGACGGCTCAAGGTAGGGTGATCTTAAAGGGGGTACTGTTAGGTTTTATTAAGGGGGGATTGGGTGGGTTTTAGAGTAGGGTTGGGTGTGTGGGTTTTAATGTTGGGGGGTATTGTTTTTTTTTTTACAGGTAAAAGAACTGAACTTTGGGGTAATGCCCTACAAAAAGTCCTTTTAAGGGCTATTTGTAATTTGGTATAGGGTAGGGAATTTTAATTTAATTGTAATTAATTGTAGGTAGTTTATGTAATTTATTTAATGATAGTGTAGTGTTAGGTGTAATTGTAACTTAGGTTAGGGTTTATTTTACAGGTACATTTGTACTTATTTTAGCTAGGTAGTTATTAAATAGTTAACTATTTAATAACTATTGTACCTAGTTAAAATAAATACAAAGTTGCCTGTAAAATAAAAATAAACCCTAAGATAGCTACAATGTAACTATTAGTTATATTGTAGCTAGCTTAGGGTTTATTTTATCGGTAAGTATTTAGTTTTAAATAGTAATAATTTATTTAATTGTAGTAATTTTATTTTGTTTTATTTAAATTATATTTAAGTTAGGGGGTGTTAGGGTTAGACTTAGGTTTAAGGGTTAATAAATATAATATAGTAGGGCGACGTTGGGGTCGGCAGATTAGGGGTTAATAAATGTAGCTAGGTGTCGGCGATGTTAGGACAGGCAGATTAGGGGTTAATAAAATTTAACTAGTGTTTTCGAGGCGGGAGTGCGGCGGTTTAGAGGTTAATATGTTTATTAAAGTGGCGGTGATGTCCGGTCGGCAGATTAGGGGTTAAACATTTTAGTTAAGTGTTTGTGATGTGGGGGGGGGGGCCTCGGTTTAGGGGTTAATAGGTAGTTTATGGGTGTTAGTGTACTTTTAGCACTTTAGTTAAGAGTTTTATGTTACGGCGTTAGCCCATAAAACTCTTAACTACTGACTTTTAAATGTGGTAGGAGTCTGGACAGGAGAGGGTGTACCGCTCACTTTTTCCAGCAATCGTAATACCGCCGTTAGGAAAATCCCATTAAAAAGATAGGATACGCAATTGACGTAAGGGGATTTGCGGTATGCTAAAATCGCGGAACAAAAGTGAGAGGTGCACCTGTACCTGCCAGACTCATAATACCAGCGGGCGTTAAAAAGCAGCGTTGGGACCTCTCAACGCTGCTTTTAAAGGCTAACGCAAGACTCGTAATCTAGGCGAATGTTTTTACAAGTGCAGGACTGACGTTGAGTTACAGACTTAAAGGCTTGCGGTACAGCTATACTGACAAGACTTGTAATGGCTGCGTTGCTGTTTTAACGCTGAAATGGCCATTTTTTCATCATTGAAAGACGAACGCACAACTTGTAATCTACCTGAATGAGAGGGTAATGTGTCTGCTTCAGTGTGACTCTGGTGCCATCTACTGGCTAACAGCACATGTTACATTTTATGCAGATACTCTGAGTACTATGTAGTATCAGTTGTTAATTTCTAAGGTTTCCCATTTACAAACTTTATTCATCTTTCCCATCAGTACAAATGATTTCAAATGCATTTGTGCCATGAAAGCTCCACCATACCCACCCTAAAGTGGGCACAGTTTGATGCCGCTAGTCCTGAAAATAAACATTTGAGCAATTTCTTAAAAATTGTTTTGACTTTTTTAAATGTATGTATAATGGATCTGTGAAAAACACATTTACCACTTTCAAGCAACATTATTATTTGTCTGAATGCGTCTTTTACAGTGGTATCATGTTTGGTTCACAAGTTTATAATTAACATAAATAAAAATAATAAAACTTAAATCCCACTGTTAAAATGTGAAACTTGATTAATAAATCTAGCTGTTCATTCATAACAGTTGTGATGTGTTAAAACATGTTAATAATAAAATTAAACAAAATCACCTAGATAACAAGTTTTGCGCTATAGAGGGTACTTAACGAACGCAAAAAAGTTGCGTTATTTCACCCCCTATAGCGCTGCCATTACGAGTTTTAGAAAAGCCGCTTGTGCGTGCGGTATGGTTGCGTTGAGCTCCATACCGCACAAAATACAAGCGCTGCTTTGATGTGCTCATGCACGCTTTCCCCATAGACATCAATGGGGAAAGGGTGTTAGAAAAAAACCTGAAGCGCGGAAGGAAAAGCTCCGTAACGCAGCCCCATTGATGTCTATGGGGAAAAAAAGTTAACCTAACACCCTAACATAAACCCCATGTCTAAACAGTCCTAATCTGCTGCCCCGACATCGCCGACACCTACATAATGTTATTAACCCCTAATCTGCCGCTCCCGATGTCGCCGCCATCTAAATAAATCTATTAACCCTTAATCTACCACTCCCGACATCGCTGCCACCTAAATAAAGTTATTATCCCCTATTCTGCCGCTCCACTACATCGCTGCCACTATACTAAACTTATTAACCCCTATTCCCCTGCACCCCAACATCGTCCACACTGTAATAAAGATATTAACCCCTATTCCGCATTTCCCTGACATTGCCGCCACTAAATAAAGTTATTAACCCCTAAACCTCTGGTCTCCCACATCACTACCACTAAATAAACCTATTAACCCCTAAACCCCCAGCCCCCACATCGCAACAACCTATATCAAACTATTAACCCCTAAACCTAACCCGAACCCTTAACCTAACCGAAATCGGCCAATAGGAATGAGAGCTGCTTAAATCCTATTGGCTGATTTGAACAGCCAATAGGATTTTAGCAGCCCTAATTCCTATTGGATGATATAAATTTGTCAGATAATAGGAATGCAATGGTATCCAAAGTATAAATGAGGTACCTTGCATTTGAATCCTCAGTGTGCGGGGGGCGATTGCATGAAGAGGACCTCCACGTCGGATCCCTGGACCTCTGCCTTGGACCTCTGCCTTGGACCTCTGCCTCCGTCTTGGACCTTCACCTGGAACTCTGCCTCCGTGCATCGACCTCTCCGCCTCCGCAGGGATGAAGAAGATGCCGGTCCCACGATGGATGAAGATGGAGCCACCTGGATGAAGATGGAGCAGTCGGGATGAAGATCGTTCAAGCAGGACTTCAGCAACTGTGAGTACCTAAAGAGGGGTTAGTGTAAGGTTTTTTTAAAGGTTTTTTTGGTGTTTTTTTTTAGATTAGGGTTTGGGCATTTCTTTTAAGGGCAAGAAAACGAGCTGAATGCCCTTTTAAGGGCAATGCCCATACAAATGCCCTTTTCAGGGCAATTAGTAGATTAAGTTTTTTTTAGAGTTAGGTTTTTTATTTTGGGGGGATGGTTGGTGGGTTTTACTGTTGGGGGGTCTGTATTTTTTTTAGGAAAAAGAGCTGCTGTCTTTAGGGCAATGCCCTATTGGTAGTTTATTGTAGGCTAGGGGGTTCTTCTATTTTGGGAGGCGGGCTTTTTTATTTTTTTTATTTTTTATTTTTGATAGGGCTATTAGATTAGGTGTAATTTTTTTATTTTGGATCATATCGTTTGTTATTTTTCGTAATTTAGTGTTTGTTATTTTTTGCACTTTAGTATTTTTTATTTTTTGTAATTGTAGATTTATTTTTTTTAGTAGGGTTAGGTTTTTTTAATGTGTAATTTAATTAATTTAATTGGTAGTTATTTTAATTTTAGTATAATAGCAATGTTAGTTTAATTTATAGTTTTTATTTATTTTAAGATAGGGATCTTGTAATTTTAATGTAAAGTTAGGGGGTTGTTAGGTTCATGGGTTAATAGTTTAATTTAGTTTTTGGTGATGTGGGGGGCTGACAGTTTAGGGGTTAATAGGTTTATTTAGTGGTAGTGATGTGGGAGGCCAGAGGTTTAGGGGTTAATAACTTTATATAGTGGCGGCGATGTCGGGGAGCGGCGGAATAGGGGTTAATATATTTATTTTAGTGTGGGCAATGTTGGGGTGAGGGGGAATAGGGGTTAATAACTTTAGTATAGTGGCGACGATGTTGGGGAGCGACGCAATAGGGGTTATTACATTTTATTAGTGGCATCAATGTCGAGAGCGGCAGATTAGGGGTTAATAGATTTAATATAGTGTTTGCGATGTGGGAGGGCCTCGGTTTAGGGGTTAATAGGTAGTTTATGGGTGTTAGTGTACTCTATAACACTTTAGTTATGAGTTTTATGTAACAGTTTTGTTGCGTAAAACTCATAACTACTGCTCTCAGATGGCGGTACGGATCTTGTCGGTATAGGCTGCAAAGCAAGTTTTTTAGCCTCACTGCAAAACTCGTAATGGCAGCGCTATGGGAATCCCATGAAAAAAAGCAATTTTTTCGAGTGCGGGACTGACGTTGCGTTACAGGCTAAAAGGCTTGTGGTACAGCTATACCGATGACTCGTAATGGCTGCGTTGCTGTTTTAACGCTGTTTAACACGTTAAAACACGAACGCACAACTCGTAATCTACCTGAATGAGATAAAATAATTATTCATTACTGTAGACATAATACATTAATAATGATGGTTAAATAAAACCAAACTGCATCAAACACATCATCATTATCATTATTCTCTTCATCATTATCATTATTATCTTCATCATTATCATTATTATTATCATCATTATCATTATTATCATCATCAGTATCATCATTATCATCATTATAATCATTATTATCATCATCGGTATCATTATTATCATCATCATTATTATCATCATAATCATCATTATTTTCATTATCATCATCATGATCATCATCATTATTTTCATCATCATCATTATCATTATCATCATCTTCATCATTATCATTATCATCATCGGTATCATCATTATCATCAGCAGCATCATCATTATCATTATTATCATCATCATCATTATCATTATCATTATTATCATAATCGGTATTATCATTATCATCATCATTATCATCATAATCATTATCATTATTATCATTATCATCATCGGTATCATCATCATCATTATCATCAACGGTATTATCATCATCATAAAAAAAGGAAGACACAGAGGCGCCAATATGGCCTAGTAATGTCTGTGCATATGATTCTCCAACAAAAAGTGAAATAGTACTCACATAGGTGAAGCACCCAATGGTGCAGATGACGCAGACTGGATCAGTTAGCAGTGGTCCAGCTCACTGTGTGCCAGCGTGTAAAGTACTTGGTATAATCAGCAACAATCCAAACCTCAGTGCCTATAAATGAAAAAACACACAACCCCCAAAGCCTAGTACAGTTTGAACACTCAGTAGGTTACACCTATTGGTCAGACTTACAATCAGGAGTGCACCTCCAGGTGCAGTAAAGGCAAGCTGGGACCTCTCAGTCACCCAGTAGCATCAAATATACACTCCTTATATATGCTCGTTTGGACAGGGGTGATTGGTTGACTACAGACACGCACATTGTCCTGACTGGACTACAGACACACACATTGTCCTGACTTTGACAAAATGGTGAGTTCTCTTGAGGTTGCAAGGTGAATTATCACCATCTTGACACTGTTGATAGCTGTGTGTAGGGATCTTCACATTGTCGCCAATGTGCCGTTTTGCTGATATATATATCTATACACATATCATGGTTAAATATATTGCAAGAGTGATGCGAGCAGCATCAAACGTATACGCCTATCTACACACCCCTACAGACAGTGGGGATTGGATGATCACACACACATTGTCCTTATTGGACTAACATACACTTATTTACATGCACCTGTAGACAGTGGTGATTGGAATATCTCACACACACACATTGTCCTGATTGGACTAATAAATATACACACCTCTTCAATTAAACTGTCAGTTTCTCTGAGGTTGTGGATTGAAATTTCACCTTCTTTCAGAGCGGTCAGTTGAGTTAGATCTCTTCGACTTTGATTTGGTTTCTATATGTATTACCTTGGAACTCCAGATACTATTTTAGACTCGGACAGATAGACGTTTCAACTGACTTATTTAATATATTTTAGTGTATAATTAGAGGGCTACCCTATTACGTTATTAATACTTTATAATTTGACTTTAGTACTATTCTATACTTATGTCAATATGTACTGCACAGGGATTAACCCATCAGATGGATTCATGTATCCAGTTAAATTACATAGGCTTGTTCCCATAGTGATATTTCCAATCATATTACATCTCAGCTGTGTAGAAGCCAGGAAGTGGGCGTGGACCTACATAGCCATTTAGAAGACTTAGAATTGAGAAGGCGGGTGGGCCGGTGTTAATTAACCTATTACAGGTGTTTTAAGAGTGTATATAGCAAGTGTATCATTTTATTTTTATTTGTATAGCATGAAGAAACAGCCCAGAAGGGCTGAGAAACAGGTTGCTTTGTTTTAATAAAATATTGTTTTTACGATACACTTGCTGTTATCCTAGGGATTTTTTTCTGGAACATGATGTGGCTGGTGAGTGGAATCCTTCAACGCCTGAGCACAGTCTACTGGGTGACTGAGAGGTCCCAGCTTGCCTTTACTACACCTGGAGGTGCACTCCTGATTGTAAGTCTGACCAATAGGTGTAACCTACTGAGTGTTCAAACTGTACTAGGCTATGGGAGCTGTGTGTCTTTTCATTTATAGGCACTGAGGTTTGGATTGTTGCTGATTATACCAAGTACTTTACTCGCTGGCACACAGTGAGCTGGACCACTGCTAACTGATCCAGTCTGCGTCATCTGCACCACTGAGTGCTTCACCTATGTGAGTACCATTTCACTTTTTGCTGGAGAATCATCTGTACAGATGTTACTAGGCCATATTGGCGCCTCAGTGTCTTCCTTTATTCAGATCAAACATCATCAGGGACTGACCACCCTTTGACAGAGTGCAGCCTTCTGTTGGATTTTTAGGATTTCTTACATATGTATCACAATGTGTTTGTTGTTGGGTTACATATTTCTCTTTTGAATATATGTTAGAGGAATTTCTATCAGGAAGCGCCCCTATGGGAATATTCTTGTTGTTCACAATTCCCTTATTTATCATCATTGTCATTATCATTATCTTTATCATTATTATCATCATCATCATCATTATGATTATCATCATCATCATTATTATCATCATCATCATTATCATTATCATCTGTATCATTATCATTATTATCATCTGTATCATTATCATCATCATTATTATTATTATCATCGGGATCATCATTATCATCATTATTATCATCATTATTATCATCATCCTCATTATTATCATAATCATCATCATTATCATCATCATTATCACTATTATCATCATCATTATCACTATTAGCATCATCATTATCATTAGCATCATTATCATTATTATTATCATCGTCATCATTATCATTATTAACATCATCGGTATCATCATTATCATTATTATAATCATCATTATTTTCATTATCATCATCATTATCATTATTATTATCATCATTATCATTATTATCATCATCGGTATCATTATCATTATTATAATCATCATTATTTTCATTATCATCATCATCCTTATCCTTATCATCATCATCATCTTCATGATCATTATCATCATCATTATTATTATTATCATTAACATCATCATTATCATTATCAATATTATAATCATCATTATCATCATCATTATCATCATCATCATCATCATCATCATCATCATTATCATTATTATCATCATCATAATTATTATCATCATTATCATCATCATCATCATCATCAATATTATCATCATTATCATCATCAATATTATCATCATCATCCTTATTATTATCATTATCATCATCATCATCATCATCATCAATATTATCATCATCATCCTTATTATCATTATTATCATCATTATCATAATTATCATTATCATCCTTATCATCATTATCTTCACCATCATCTTTTTATCATCATCATTATCATAATTTTCATCATTATTATTATCATCATTATCATTATCATTATTATCATCATTATCATCAACATTATCATCATCATCATTTTCATCATTATTATCATCATCATTATCTTCATCCTCATTATGATCATCATCATTATCATGATGATGATGATAATGATCATAAATATGATGATAATGATGATGATGATAATGCTGCTGCTGATAATGATAATGAAAATGATGATAATGATGCTGCTCATGAAAATGATAATAATGATGATAATGATGATGATCATGATACCAATAATAATGATGATGATGATAATTATGCTAATGATGATGATAATAATGATGATGATGATGATAATGCTGCTGCTGCTGATGATGATGATAATGATAATGCTGCTGCTGATGATGATAATGATGTTGATAATGCTGCTGCTGATAATGATGATCATGATACCGATGAAGATGATAATGCTGCTGCTGATGATAATGATAATAATGATGATAATGCTGCTGATGATGATGATAATGATGATGATGATGATCATGATGATGATCATGATACCGATGATGATGATGATAATGATGATGATTTTTATTTAAATGTAGCTGACCCTGTTTGGAAAGCAAAATATAATATAGTAACGATATATAACATTTGCCTACAGAAAATTTCCTGATAGATAGATTGATCTCGGACCATCGACACAGTATCTCGATTTTCCAACTTAGAATTAATAAAATGACGTATCTGAAAATATGCAAACAGATCATTCCTGGGTATTTGGAACATGCAAATAAGGTTATTAAAGGATAGTAAATGTCCGGTAGTAGAGAACAATTGATGACGATATATCAACCCCCTTTTGAGATCATGATTTAAAAACTGCTTGTTGAATTCCTGGTATAAATTCTGGATTCCCACATATTGGAAGAAGAGAAGAGCATTTAAAATCTATTCCCAGGTTGAAACAAATCATTTGCCATGCAATGATAACATTCTTAAAGGTAATTAAATTTGTTAGAATACTAGGGAGATTCCCTATTGGACAATGCAAAATCGCCTTAAGAGAGAATGGTGAGAGTATTTCTGTTTCAAGTTCAATAGAGGTGAATTTACTTAGATTCGTGAGCCAGTCCACTGTGGTCCTGGCTAACGTTACAAAATTGTACTATTGATATTTTGCTTTCCAAACAGGGTCAGCTACATTTAAATAAAATTCAAGCTTTTTGGGTATTGAGCTTTCCAGCAGTAGACTCTATAAATATTAGGCACAGTTGTATGTTAATACAAAAACTTACAATTCCCATTGGTTGGAAAGAATCACATGTCAAACTGATTCATAATTTCTCTTCTTCCAAATTGGCAAAATTCTTTCCTAATAATGATTTTTACTGTTCTAAATGCCATCTAGATAAAGCAGATATTCTACATATATTTTGGAAATGTCCAAAAATATCACAATTATGGTCCAAATTAGATTTTTGGTACAACAAATTTTTCTCTGATCATTTCAAGATTAATGGTAGATATATTTTTTCTTGTCGGACACGGCAATCATTAGACCAAATTACTACCATAGCTACTGTACGCTGATAATGATAATGCGATACATGATATTGAAGAAGTGGAAGGATACATCTCCTCCTAGGTTTTCTAGTTTTATAAGTACCCTGCTACAACATATTACGTTCGAGATACAGAACATTAATTTTTTAAATTATAATAAGACTGAGGAATTCTTGGACAAATGGCTACCACTGATCAAAGCACAAACATTGGTGATTTTAAAACAGTTATTATATCCATTATTCAACACCAAACCATTTATATCAGCAGCTAAAATGGGGCTGTTTCCTATTTCTTGGATACCCGCTTAATTAGTAGCACAGTAATTTGAAGACTGTGTTAAAGCAAGTAATGTTATAGAGGAATGGAGTGATAAATTTATGGTTATAATTTTTTTTTTGTGTGTTTACCTTATGTTTTTTTTGTTTCTGTTTGTTGCGTGTCCACTTTTTGTTTTTGGAGGGATAAAAGAAAAATTTGTGCGGTACATAGGCATGATAGTTTTTTTTATAAGTGTCAATAGATATAGGGATATGATAAACAGGAATTACACTGTATTGGTTTGGGAAACTCATAAATCAGGGTAATCTCTGAGAATTTCATTATGGCCAAATTCTTGAAAGACATGTGGTCTACATTTATTTTTCTGTGGTTTATGTATTTATCTATTGTTCTTGTATAAACATGTCACCTGTTTTAAGGGCATGAAGTGTATGTAATTTTCTCCCTTATGTTCTGTGAACTGGCTTAAAAAAAGAATAAAAAAAAAGATGATAATGATGATGATAATGATTCTGCTGATGATGATAATGATAATCATGATGATACTGATGCTGATAATGACGATGATGATGGTGATGATAATGATGATAATGATGATGACGATGATGATAATAATGCTGCTGATAATGATACTGATGATGATAATGATGCTGCTGATGGCAATAATGATAATGATGATGATGATGATGATGATAATGATTCTGCTGATGATGATAATGATAATCATGATGATGATAATGATTCTGCTGATGATGATAATGATAATCATGATGATGATAATGATGATGCTGATAATGATTATGATAATGGTGATAATGATGATGACGATACTGATGCTGCTAATGATGATGATGATGATAATAATGATGATGATGATAATGATTCTGCTGCTGCTGATAATGATAATCATGATGATGATAATGATGATGATGATGATGATAATAATGCTGCTGCTGCTGATAATGATTATGATAATGGTGATAATGATGATAATGCTAATGATGATGATGATACTGATGCAGCTAATGATGATAATAATGATGATAATGATGATGATGATAATGATCATGATGATACTGATGCTGCTAATGATGATGATAATGATGATGATGATAATGATGATGATGATAATGATACTGATGATGATAATGATGATGATAATGATGCTGCTGATGGTAATAATGATAATGATGATGATAATGATGCTGCTGCTGCTGATGATGATAATGATGATGATAATGATGATAATGATTCTGCTGATGATGATAATCATGATGATGATGATAATGATGCTGCTGCTGATAATGATTATGATAATGGTGATAATGATAATGATGATGATACTAATGCTGCTAATGATGATGATGATGATAATGATGATGATGACGATGATGATGATAATGATTCTGCTGCTGATAATGATACTGACGACAATGATGGTGATAATGATGCTGCTGATGATAATGATGATTATGATGATGATGATGATTCTGATGATGATGATAATAATGATAATAATGATGATGATAATAATGACGATGATAATGATGATGATGATAATAATGATGATGATGATAATAATAATCATTATTATCATCGGTATCATCATTATCATCATTACCCTTTATCATCATTATCATCATCATCATCATCATTATTATAATTGGCTTCATCATTATCATCATTATTATCATCATCATTATCATCATCATTTTTATTATCATCATTACCCTTTATCATCGGCATCATCATTATCATCATTAGCATCAGCATCATTATCATCTTTATCATCATCAAAAGTAGTAAATGAGTACAGCACCTGTTGATTCCTTAAAGTAGGTTTTAATTCTGTATGATGCCTGCGGAGAAAGGGTTACTGCCACCCTTACAGCAACATAGACAAATGGTATCCACAGCACCAATTAGGTAAAAGAAAATACCTTTATTTTCACATTACATGCAACGTTTCGGCCTTCACAGCCTTAATCATGCATGTATGCATGATTAAGGCTGTGAAGGCCGAAACGTTGCATGTAATGTGAAAATAAAGGTATTTTCTTTTACCTAATTGGTGCTGTGGATATCATTTGTCTATCTTTATCATCATCTGTATTATCATTGTCATCAGACATGTGCCCAAGCAAAAAATGTGGTTTGTCCAAAAGTTTGGTTTAGAATTTTTGGCTGATTCATAGTAAAATAGCAACATAGTAGATGAGGTTGAAAAAAGGCAGAAGTTCATTGAGTTCAACTTATACAAATCTAACATACTTATAGAAAAGCTCCAGATGATCTTAAATTAATTCCATTAAAAAGGTGACCCATTTAACACAAGCAAACATATCCCTGAATTCTGTTTCTAGACAGAAATGTATCCAAACCATTTTTAAATGTATCTAAGGTATTGGCATTTACTACCTCCTCAGGTAATGAGTTCCACATTTTTATTATTTTTACAGTGAAAAAACATTTACATTGCTGGAAATAAATTCTCCTTTCCTCCAGCCAATTTATTTGGAATAAACAAAGCTTCTGGTATCTCTGTATATGGGCCTTGAATATATTTATATAAAGTTTCATGTCACCTTTCAAGTGTCTTTTTTCTAGAGAAAACAGACCCAGTTTGGCGAAAACAGACCCAGTTTGGCTAACCTTTCCTCATAGCTTAAATTCTCCATTCCCCTCATTAGCTTTGTGGCCCTGCTCTGAACTTTTTCTAAGTCTGCACTCCATACTCAAGGTGAGGTCTTACCTGGGATTTATATAGCGACATAATTATACTTTCCTTCTTTGCATCAATGCCTCTTTTAATTCATGCTAATATCTTATTAGCCTTAAAAGCCACTGCTTCTTTAGCTTGTTATCTATTACTACTGCCAAATCCCTTTCCTCCTCTGTTTTTCTAAGTCTAGTCCCATTTAAATAATAGGTTGCCTGCTTTTTTTACTTCCAAAATGTAGAACTTTGCATTTTCCAATATTAAATATTATTTTCCATTTATCTGCCCATTCTTCTCATTTTTGTAGATCCCCTTGGCAGATGCTTAGCGTTCCTTGAATACAGTGACCAACAGTTTGCTAGGATTTTGTACTTTAATGATGATGACCACCACAGAGCAGGAAGGGTAGGAGAGGCAGCAGACTTACTGAAGTAGGCCTCTGGATTATAGTACACCAACCCCAAAAATACACTTCTAAGGAAAGAGAAAAGTGTAATGAAAGTAGTATTAGTAAAAGGAAATAAAGTTCTCACATTCTTCTTGTAGTTTGAACTTTAAGAACTGTTTACAAAGACAAATTCCTATAATGTGAGCAAGAGCAGTATCTCTCAGAAGACCAACTTAAACAGAAGGGAGAGATCTACTTTGAAAATTATGCTTTGGTGAAGAGAGGGAAATTCAGAGAGATGCACAATGGTGTAGAATGTACATCAGTACTGCAGCAACCACAGTCTTGTCTGTTTCTTTTCTCTAACTTGTGTCTACTCCACGTATTGGTGTCATGATTCGCCACTTTCAACCATGCTGCTGCAGCTCTCAGATCTGTTTTCCTGCTTGCTGTGTCATGTTGCCTAGCAACGTAATGCAGTCTCTCTGTGCCGGCCCATTCTGATGATGTCAGACGTGTCTTTAAATTCCCTGCATCTCAGATACTCACTGACCATTTGTTGGATTCATCTGTATCCTGGGTACATTCTATTCTATGTTACCTAGTGCCTGCCTGAACTGTGATTTGACCTCTGCTTTGCCTGACAACTCTTTTTGGATTAACCTATGCCTGCCTGAACTGTGATTTGATATCTGCTTTGCCTGACAACTCTTTTGGATCAACCTATGCTTGCCTGAACTGTGATTTGACCTCTGCTTTGCCTGACAATTCTTTTAGATTAACAAGTGCCTGCCTGAGTTGTATCTGACCTCTGCTTTGTTTATACGACTCTTTTGGATTTATATATTCCTGCCTGAATATATTACTGATCTCTGCTTACCTGATCATTCTCCTGGACACTCCTTTACCCATCTTTAAGCCAACCTTACCTCGGCTCGGCATCCAGTATGAAGCTTCTCTTTGTGAGCAATTTATTCTCATTATTCTGCACTACTTTACTTAATACTTTGAGAGTGGGTCACGTCCTGGGTTTCTCTCAGTGTGCTAGTGTGTGTATTACATTCACTCTAGCTATTGGGTCTAATTCTGGACTGATCTCAAACAACTGAAAATTGGCAAAACATCTTATATTATTTTCAGGCAGGCCTCCAGACTGATGATGTCATAATGAACCACTGCAACTAGGACATAGGTATGGCCTGAAACAAATAGAAGAATACAAGACCAAGCGAAAAAAGAGATGGGGCAAAACTCTGTTGGACTCTGCACCTAGCTGTTCCCCAATGATTTTTCATTGATTGTTGATTACCATAGAGCAGGAACAGAAGGAGCAGCATGGGGGCAACAGCTTTTCTGAAGTTGGCCACCCTCTAGAGTTTAGTAAACCAACCCCACAAATACACCTTCAAAGAAGGCGAACAAAACTTTAAATTCCTGTTTGAAGCCCTACTTTTTCTTTGGTCTGCTTTTACAAAACTTCATTTCAGTTAAACACAAAGCAAAGCACTGTGGGGCAGAAGGATTTCAGTGTTAAAGGCAGTCACCTTCCTAGGCAGGAATAGAAAAAGGAAGAGCTTCACCAGCAGTGTATTGAGCAAGACAGTAGCATTACTAGGTGGAAGTTCCTTTGGAAATGGTGGAAAAGAGGAGCAGCAGAGGGCTAGCCTCCTTGCTATGACTTCCTGTCAATTCATTGGGAGAACATTAGGCAGAGATGAGTAGACAATGATTGCTCAGTTAGTGGCAGTCTGAAGGCCTTATTAGGTATATCACAGAGAACACAATACTGTCAGACTTAGTCAAGTCATATGGGCGATTTATTAAATGTCGGACGGACATGATCCGCTGTAGCAGCATACGCTGAACCAAAAATTGGCTGGCTCCTTAGCTTAGATGACTTTTTTTCAAATAAAGATAGCAAGAGAATGAAGTAAAAATTGATAATAGGAGTAAATTAGAAAGTTGCTTAAAATGTCATGCTCTATCTGAATCATGAAATAAAAAAATGGGTTTAGTTTCCGTTTAACATTGCACACGCATTTCTAGTGAAATGCCTTTGCAATGCTGCCCCCTGCAGATATGTGGCCAATTGGCTGCTAGCAGGGGGTGTCAATAATCCCGATCTGTGTATGTATGTGTGTGTAAATGTGTGTTTGTGTATGTATGTATGTTTGTGTGTAAATGTGTGTTTGTAAATGTATGTTTATGTGTGTGTATGTGTGTAAATGTAGGTTTATGTGCGTGTGAATGTACTTGTGTATATGTGTGTGTGTGCTTGTTTGAGTTTATGTATGAGTATGTTTGAGTGAAAGAGAGAGTGTGTGTAAACTTGTGTTTGTGTGTGTGTAAATGTGTTTGTGTATATGTGTGTATCTGTGTGTTTGTATGTGTCAGTATATGTATTAGTCTGTGTGTAGGTGTGTGTGAAAGGTTGTGTGTGTAAATTTGTGCTTGTGTGCTTGTAAATGTGTTTGTGTATATGTGTGTTGGTGTATTTGTGAGTGTGTGTTTGTGTGAATATGTTTATGAGTCTGTGTGTATCTGTGTGTGAGAGAGAGCATGTGTTTGTGTGTGCGTGAAAATGTGTTTGTGTATATGTGTGTGTCTTTGTCTTTGTGAGTGTGTTTTTGTGTATGTGTGAGTATGAGTATAAGTCAGTGTGTATGTATGTGAGAGAGCGAGAGAGTGTGTGTGTGTATGTGTGTCTGTGTGTGGGAGAGAGAAAGTGCGTATCTATGTGTGTGTGTGTGAGTGTGAGCAAAATAGAGTTTATCTGTGTTTGAGAGAGTGTGTATGTGCGAGAGAGAGAGGAAAGATAATGTGCATCTATGTGTATGTGAGAGAGAGTCTATCTGTGTTTGAGAGAGAGAGAGTGTGTGTGTGTGGGGGTCTATGTGTGTGAGAGATTGTGTGGGTCTATGTGTATGTGAGAGAGTGTGTGTGTCTATGTGTGTGTGAGAGATTTTGTGTTTCTATGTGTGTGTGTGAGAGAGTGTGTCGGTATATGTGTGTGTGAGATAGTGTGTGTGTCTATGTGTGTAAGAGATTGTGTGTGTCTATATGTGTGTATATTTGAGTGTGTGAGAAAGTGTGTGCCTGTGTCTATGTGTGTGTGAGAGATTGTGTGTGTCTATGTGTGTGTGAGAGAGTGTGTGGGTATATATGTGTGTGTGTGTGTGTGTGTGTGTGTGTGTGTGTGTGTGTGAGCATGTGTGTGTCTATGTGTGTGTGAGAGATTGTGTGTGTGTATATGTGTGTGTGAGAGATTGTGTGTGTCTATGTGTGTGTGAGAGAGTGTGTGAGTATATGTGTGAGCGTGTGTATGTCTATGTGTGTGTGAGAGATTGTGTGTGTGTATATGTGTGTGTGTATGTGAGAGAGTGTGTGTGTCTATGTGTGTGTGAGAGATTTTGTGTTTCTATGTGTGTGTGAGAGAGTGTGTCGGTATATGCGTGTGTGAGATAGTGTGTGTGTCTATGTGTGTGTAAGAGATTGTGTGTGTCTATATGTGTGTATATTTGAGTGTGTGAGAAAGTGTGTGCCTGTGTCTATGTGTGTGTGAGAGATTGTGTGTGTCTATGTGTGTGTGAGAGAGTGTGTGGGTATATATGTGTGTGTGTGAGCGTGTGTGTGTCTATGTGTGTGTGTCTATGTGTGTGTGAGAAATTGTGTGTGTATGTGAGAGAGTGTGTTGGTATATGTGTGAGTGAGAGAGTGTGTGTGTCTATGTGTGTGTGAGAGAGTGTGTGTGTCTATGTGTGTGTGAGAGATTGTGTGTGTCTATGTGTGTGTGAGAGTGTGTGGGTATATGTGTGTGAGCGTGTGTGTGAGCGTGTGTGTGTCTATGTGTGTGTGAGAGATTGTGTGTGTATATGTGTGTGTGTGTGAGAGAGTGTGTTGGTATATGTGTGTGTGAGTGTGTGTGTGTGTCTATGTGTGTGTGAGAGAGTGTGTGTGTCTATGTGTGTGTGAGAGAGTGTGTGGGTATATGTGTGTGTGAGATAGTGTGTGTGTCTATATGTGTGTATATTTGAGTGTGTGAGAAAGTGTGTGCCTGTGTCTATGTGTGTGTGAGAGATTGTGTGTGTCTATGTGTGTGTGAGAGAGTGTGTGGGTATATATGTGTGTGTGTGTGTGAGCATGTGTGTGTCTATGTGTGTGTGAGAAATTGTGTGTGTATGTGAGAGAGTGTGTTGGTATATGTGTGAGTGAGAGAGTGTGTGTGTCTATGTGCGTGTGAGTGTGTGTGTCTATGTGTGAGTGAGAGATTGTGTGTGTCTATGTGTGTGTGGGTATATGTGTGTGAGCGTGTGTGTGAGCGTGTGTGTCTATGTGTGTGTGAGAGAGTGTGTGTGTCTATGTGTGTGTGAGAGAGTGTGTGGGTATATGTGTGTGTGAGCTTGTGTGTGTCTATGTGTGTGTGAGAGATTGTGTGTGTATATGTGTGTGTGAGAGATTGTGTGTGTCTATGTGTGTGTGAGAGAGTGTGTGGGTATATGTGTGTGTGTGTGTGAGCGTGTGTGTCTATGTGTGTGTGAGAGATTGTGTGTATATGTATGTGTGTGTGTGAGAGAGTGTGTTGGTATATGTGTGTGTGAGTGTGTGTGTGTGTCTATGTGTGTGTGAGAGAGTGTGTGTGTCTATGTGTGTGTGAGAGAGTGTGTGGGTATATGTGTGTGTGAGCTTGTGTGTGTCTATGTGTGTGTGAGAGATTGTGTGTGTATATGTGTGTGTGAGAGATTGTGTGTGTCTATGTGTGTGTGAGAGAGTGTGTGGGTATATGTGTGTGTGTGTGTGAGCGTGTGTGTCTATGTGTGTGTGAGAGATTGTGTGTATATGTATGTGTGTGTGTGTGTGTGAGAGAGAGTGTGTGTGTATATGTGTGTGTGAGAGTGTGTGTGTGAGAGATTGTGTGTGTATATGTGTGTGTGAGAGATTGTGTGTGTCTATGTGTGTGTGAGAGAGTGTGTGAGTATATGTGTGTGTGTGTGTGTGAGCGTGTGTGTCTATGTGTGTGTGAGAGATTGTGTGTGTATATGTATGTGTGTGTGTGAGAGTGTGTGTGTATATGTGTGTGTGAGAGTGTGTGTGTCTATATGTGTGTGAGAGATTGTGTGTGTGAGAGTGTGTGTGGGTATATGTGTGTGTGAGAGAGTGTGTGGGTATATGTGTGTGTGAGCGTGTGTGTCTATGTGTGTGTGAGAGATTGTGTGTGTATATGTATGTGTGTGTGTGTGATAGAGAGTGTGTGTGTATATGTGAGTGTGAGAGTGTGTGTGTCTATGTGTGTGTGAGAGATTGTGTGTGTGTATATGTGTGTGTGAGAGATTGTGTGTGTCTATGTGTGTGTGAGAGAGTGTGTGAGTATATGTGTGAGCGTGTGTATGTCTATGTGTGTGTGAGAGATTGTGTGTGTGTATATGTGTGTGTGTATGTGAGAGAGTGTGTGTGTCTATGTGTGTGTGAGAGATTTTGTGTTTCTATGTGTGTGTGAGAGAGTGTGTCGGTATATGCGTGTGTGAGATAGTGTGTGTGTCTATGTGTGTGTAAGAGATTGTGTGTGTCTATATGTGTGTATATTTGAGTGTGTGAGAAAGTGTGTGCCTGTGTCTATGTGTGTGTGAGAGATTGTGTGTGTCTATGTGTGTGTGAGAGAGTGTGTGGGTATATATGTGTGTGTGTGAGCGTGTGTGTGTCTATGTGTGTGTGTCTATGTGTGTGTGAGAAATTGTGTGTGTATGTGAGAGAGTGTGTTGGTATATGTGTGAGTGAGAGAGTGTGTGTGTCTATGTGTGTGTGAGAGATTGTGTGTGTCTATGTGTGTGTGAGAGAGTGTGTGGGTATATGTGTGTGAGCGTGTGTGTGTCTATCTGTGTGTGAGAGATTGTGTGTGTATATGTGTGTGTGTGAGAGAGTGTGTTGGTATATGTGTGTGTGAGTGTGTGTGTGTGTCTATGTGTGTGTGAGAGAGTGTGTGTGTCTATGTGTGTGTGAGAGAGTGTGTGGGTATATGTGTGTGTGTGTGAGCTTGTGTGTCTCTATGTGTGTGTGAGAGATTGTGTGTGTATATGTGTGTGTGAGAGATTGTGTGTGTCTATGTGTGTGTGAGAGAGTGTGTGGGTATATGTGTGTGTGTGTGTGTGTGAGCGTGTGTGTCTATGTGTGTGTGAGAGATTGTGTGTATATGTATGTGTGTGTGTGAGAGAGAGTGTGTGTGTATATGTGTGTGTGAGAGTGTGTGTGTCTATATGTGTGTGAGAGATTGTGTGTGTGTGAGAGATTGTGTGTGTCTATGTGTGTGTGAGAGTGTGTGTGGGTATATGTGTGTGTGAGAGAGTGTGTGGGTATATGTGTGTGTGAGCGTGTGTGTCTATGTGTGTGTGAGAGATTGTGTGTGTATATGTATGTGTGTGTGTGTGTGTGTGAGAGATTGTGTGTGTGTATATGTGTGTGTGAGAGATTGAGTGTGTCTATGTGTGTGTGAGAGAGTGTATGAGTATATGTGTGAGCGTGTGTATGTCTATGTGTGTGTGAGAGATTGTGTGTGTGTATATGTGTGTGTGTGAGAGAGAGTGTGTGTCTATGTGTGTGTGAGCGTGTGTGTGTCTATGTGTGTGAGAGTGTGTGTGTCTATGAGTTTGTGAGAGAGAGAGTGTAGCTCTTCTTCTTAATGTTAAATAAGGATAACAACAGTTTTATCTTAGCAATTCTACTATTGGATTTTTTGATAGATAAACTATTTTCACATGCCTGTATAAATTAAACATCTTCAACAGTTCATTTGTAGTGTCCAGAATTTGTTTCTGAGGTGCCACAAATTTGGGTGCAGGGAATCTGGTCACCTTATTATCGGTCACTAATTAGTCACCACTGAAGAAATAAGTTGAGCAACAGCAAGGGGAGATACACTGGACAGTAAAACAATGCAACTGTAACAGTAAAAAAAAAAGGACCATTTTAAATGTGGTTAATTCATTTACTTTTCATGCTAACCTTTTGCAATATGCAACTATTAGCTGCGGATATGAACTGTATGTTCCCAAAATCCCCAGTCCCACCATGTAATAAGTTTATCATTTGTCCACAAGATGGCGCCCTAAACATTAGCAACATAAAGACAATGAGCATAGTCAGATTGTTACTGTTTTTTGTTTTATTTTTACCTATTGTTTGTTTAAGCACCACAGTATTGCACAGCACTGTATACATGGTCATTGGGCAATACAATATAATACTGCTAGAACTGGTACATAAGCAGGTGCTGTGAAGATCTTACTGTACATGAGTATGCCCAGCCCAGGGCCCTTGGGGCTCTGTATATCACTCCTGGGATTATTGCTCGCCCCTCACCTAACTGCAGAAAGTGTTGTGTTCGTAAGGGAACCATAGAGGTATTTGTCAGTTTGTTGCTACAACGCATGGTTTAGTACATATATAAATGTGCATTGTGCCACCATAATGTCACATGACTGTAACCTAAAATTATTCTTCTAACCCATCTCTGCCCAACTATGTACCTTATCCAGGCAGCTGGCAGATGACCTGATAGTCTCGCTCCGGCTATACACAAATGTCTCCCTGGGTGTCACTAACAGTTAACTAGATGCACATTTAGCTCTCTCAAGACATGACACAAGATGACACATTGTTCTCTGGATATCTCAGGTTTTTCACGACTAACACCTTATATTGTTATAGAAAAGGCTTCACTTATCTAAATATTATGTTTATTTTCTATATAGAGAATTAGAATATTTTCTAAGATTGGAAAATCTGTAAATACAAAATACGTATTAATCAGACGTATAATATGTCAATAAACAAAGGTTTATTTACTAGAAAAAAGAAAATGTATGCTTACCTGATAAATGTATTTCTTTTTTGACACAATGAGTCCACGGATCATCTTAATTATACTAATGGGATATTCACCTCCTGGTCAGCAGGGGGAGGCAAAGAGCACCACAGCAGAGCTGTTAAATAGCTCCTCCCTTCCCTCCCACTCCAGTCATTCGACCGAAGTTAGGAAGAGAAAAGAAAAGCCAAGGTGCAGAGGTGTCTGAAGTTTACATAACCCACAACCTGTCTAAAAGAAATAGGGTGGGCCGTGGACTCATCGTGTCAAAAAAGAAATAAATTTATCAGGTAAGCATACATTTTCTTTTCTTTTTTAAGACACGATGAGTCCACGGATCATCTTAATTACTAATGGGATTCAATACCCAAGCTAGAGTACACAAATGATACAAGAGAGACAAGACAGGGAACCTAAACGGAAGGCACCACTGCTTGAAGAACCTTTCTCCCAAAAACGGCCTCAGTCGAAACAAAAGTGTCAAACATGTAGCACTTTGAAAAAGTGTGAAGAGAGGACCAAGCTGCAGCCTTGCAAATCTGTTCCACAGAAGCTCAATCTTTGAACGCCCATGCGGAAGCAACAGCCCTAGTGGAATGAGCCGTAACTCTCTCAGGAGGCTGCTGTCCAGCAGTCTCATATGCAAAACGTATGATACTCCTCAGCCAAAAAGAAAGAGAAGTAGCCACTGCTTTCTGACCCTTGCGTTTTCCTGAGAAAACCACAAACAAGAAAGAAGACTAACGAAAGTCCTTAGTCGCCTGCAGATAAAACTTTAAAGCACGGACCACGTCCAAATTGTGCAGAAGACAGTACTTCAGAGAAGTAAAAAGATATACAGAGGGCGACTCCTAGTGTGGAATTAGTAAGCAGAGTGTGAACCCACCAGCTTTACCCTTCAGAGATATACTCACAAAGTATAGAGCACACTGTAGTGCTAATGAAGCAAGCTGGGTATATTAAAAGTGGCCCAGCGCACATACCACTCCGGTGAAAGATGGTCCAATGTATTCAAAATGTTCAGATAAAAAATCCAGGAGACTCCAGATATATATAAAAAACACTTTATATAAAGATATAACAGTGTACAATAAAAATCAGTAGAATTCGCTACGCGTTTCTCAGAGCTACCACTCTGTTTCCTCAGGCAAGTTATACTGATCTAAAACTGAAGTCTCCTATTTATACATCCTCAAATAAATTAAAACATGTTAAAGTAGATCTATGCATACAATGGGTTATATATTCACATACTGGTATCAAGAAAAGTCAGTTTGTATTGTGAAGGTCACCATAGCAACATTTGCATAAGTAATTGGTAGATTGGGTGTGACCAATGTTTTAATTTATTTGAGGATGTATAAATAGGAGACTTCAGTTTTAGATCAGTATAACTTGCCTGAGGAAACAGAGTGGTAGCTCTGAGAAACGCGTAGCGAATTCTACTGATTTTTATTGTACACTGTTATATCTTTATATAAAGTGTTTTTTATATATATCTGGAGTCTCCTGGATTTTTTATCTGAACATTTTGAATACATTGGACCATCTTTCACCGGAGTGGTATGTGCGCTGGGCCACTTTTAATATACCCAGCTTGCTTCATTAGCACTACAGTGTGCTCTATACTTTGTGAGTATATCTCTGAAGGGTAAAGCTGGTGGGTTCACACTCTGCTTACTAATTCCACACTAGGAGTCGCCCTCTGTATATCTTTTTACTTTTCAGATGATTTTGGAAATCTACTAAGAGGAGCTGCCCTAGCATTCTAATGCACAGTCAACTGGGACACTGATAAGTTTCCAGACTGCTTATCTAGGCATTATCTTTGCCTTCACTACATGTGAGTACAAAATCTATATCTCATTCTATTTATCCTTATATATACTGGCTACACTAGGAGGCGCCCTTTCTTTTTTTGTTTCATTTGTCTAGTGAATTCTGGTAGAGGATTTCATTTGAAAGGAGCTGCTCAACAACTTTGCAATAAATCATTGGATCATCAACACACAAACGGATTTACTATCATCTTTGGACTTTCTTTTGGACTTTCTTTTGTTCTTTGTCTTGGCTGATGCTGCATTTATAATATAAGCCACAGGTATCATATATTTATTTTAGCTGTATTCATGCATTGGTATTGAATATTGGTTTATTTATCTAGAGGTCACTGCTTATCTATATTTATATCTGTTTATATTACCAGTTACAGGTACCATATATATATTTAAGTAATATTTATGTATTGGGTTTAGTATTTTACTATCTGTTCTTTTTTCTAAGAGATCATCTATCTAAGAGGTCACTGTTTATTTTTATTTGTATATATATATATATATATATATATATATATATATATATATATATATATATATATATATATATATATATATATATATATATATATATATATATAGATAAGAATATGTTATCTCTAACAGAAAGGGCCAACAAGAGATCTATATATCAACCAAATGTCAATTCTATGAGTACAGATCACACTGGTGCAATGTCTATTAAACAATTATTTTCTCAGTTGGAAGAATTAATCAAGACTGAACATAGACATTGGTGGGACCTGGACTCATTGAAATATTATAGAGACAAAAAACAAATACCAAGAGGTTTAAGACTACTGAAAAGTTGTTCATTTAAAGAAGATGACACATTACTTAACAAATGGTATTCAGCTCTGGACAGCTGTTCCTTTAATCTAATAGACATTTTGATTTCCCATAGAGAAAAATTAGCAGAGGAAATAGCCTCAAAAATTGAGAATATCCAAAAATCACTTGAACAATTTAAAGATCATTCTGAGTATTCAGCACTCAATGAGAGAACTATCAAAGCTACTGATGAATATCAAGATGAAATTATTTTTAAAAAAAATAAGAAAAAAGAAAGGGATGATGAGGATTATACAAAGGGAACAGTTTATACCTATAATAAGAAGGAGAACAAAGAACCAGATGAATCTACTTGGACTAAAGTGACACATCACAATAGAAATAGATTTAGAAACCAAAACTATTCTAATAGACCCCAATACATGGGAAATAGACATTATTCTAATACCCAGTCTCAACAACAAAAAAATAATAAAACTAACACGGCATACACAGACTTTAGAGAACATAGAGAACAACAACCTTATCAGATACCCATTTCAAATAGGTTCACACCACTTAATGATCAAAATTACACACAATATGATAGACAACACTTCAATCAAAGAGACCAAAGAGACCAACAAGATAAAAATAGACAGAACACTAGCTCTCATTATAGAGAGCAGCCACATCACTATTCTACATATAAACCCACTTATAATCAATATAGAGATAATCATTCATCTGATTATAGAGATAATCAACATCATAATAGAACACACCAAGCTAGGGATTATGTAGCAGAAACACCAAGGACCCATGAAGTAAAAGCCAATAACAGTAATAGGACATATGAAGATCAACCCATTAACAATAGGGATAATTTACAGACACACAATTCACCATTACCACAGAATCCCCCTCCTTTTTTAGAGGAGTGTATTCCCCTAGCACCTCTATGGAGAAGGGAAGGGCAAAATACACCTTATCAACAACCAGGAAAAACCAAAAGAACACACACAAACGGGGACGGAGGGGAAGGGGAATTGCCTCCCAGGAAGAAAAGTTACAACAATTAAGTAAAGGTATTTTCAATCTATCTGACAAAATTCTCACTAATGACCAAATAAGAATTTTGGGTAAGGGTCTAAGCTTTTGCCCCTCAAATCCACATAGGATGTTTGAAATATATGTGGATTTAAATAAATTCACGAGAAAGTTATCATTACAACGATATTTTGCAAAAAAATCACTTCAAACAAATAGAAATATAGGTATCCCCATTCTCACAGATAACATGCCAACATGTAGGAATACTACAGTAATATATGTTGATCCTGAAGATCTATCAGAACAACTTTTTGAGGGAGTGATTCACACAAATTTTGCACCACCATCTTCATTCAATCCAAAAGGAGAGGATACAGCATATCTTGATATTTTTCAAAGTCTAGTGTTAGAAGATTTGGAAAAACTTCCCATCCGCAACAGCAATCATAGTAATATTTGGCCCAATGAAAAGAAAGCCCTTTTGGAACTTACTAGAGATAAGAACATAGTCATCCGCCAGGCGGACAAAGGCGGGGGGATAGTGATCCAAAACTACCTGGATTATATCAATGAAGCATACAGAATAGTTCTTGACAAAGAATATTATAATAAATTAGAAAAAGATCCCACAGACAACTTTTCAAAAGAGTTAATAACATTGATTAATTTTGGACATACAAATGGCATTTTGAATAAAAAAGAAAAAACATATTAGATTCCCAAAAGTCCGAATATACCTTATTATTATCACCTACCCAAAATACATAAACAACTAAATAACCCACCCGGTAGGCCTATAATTGCAGGAATGAATAGTATCACTGACAATCTATCTTCTTATATTGATTTTTATCTTCAAAAATATGTATCACAACTGAGGTCCTACATTAGAGACACTACTGATCTATTAATCAAACTTTCTAACATCAAAAAAGAAGAAAATTTGTATTGGGTCTCTTGTGATGTCACTTCGCTTTATTCAAATATTGCACATAACATAGGGTTAAAATCAATAGATTATTTTTTAAGTGAAGACATATATATGTCGGACCTTCAAAAAAATTACATATTAGAACTCATCAATTTTATTTTGACCCATAATTATTTTCAGTTTTTAGATAACTTTTATATACAAATTAAAGGGACGGCCATGGGGACCAGATTTGCTCCCAGTTTCGCAAACCTATTTATGGGTTATTTTGAATCAATTTACATCTATGATTCTAACTGGGAGCAAAATCTGGTCTTCTATGGCCGTTATATAGATGATCTGCTTTTTTTATGGAAGGGTCCATTGGATTCTCTGACAGCCTTTCAGAATGAATTAAATATGAATAATATGGGGATTAAGTTCACATGGAACGTACAAATAGATAAAATTGATTTTTTGGATGTTTCCCTAATGTGGGGCATAGATGATAAGGTGGAATCATGCACTTTTTTCAAAACAGTCGATAGCAACAATTTACTAGACTATCACAGTAACCATTACTCCAGTTGGAAAATAAACATACCATACAGTCAGTTTCGAAGAATTCGAAGAAATTGTACAGATATCAATACATTTGATATCCAAAGCCAGACCCTCATAGATCGTTTTAAAGAAAAACATTACCCTGCATCTCTCATTGAACATAGTTACCATAGGGCACGTGCCCAAAATAGGCATGAATTATTCACTAGTAAAAAGAAGAAAGAATCTACATTTGATTCAGGATATGAATCAACATTCATTACGAGATATAACGACAACCATAGGGAGATTAGAAAGATCTTATCTAAACATTGGACATTATTAAAGAAAGACCCTGTTCTGCGATCCATTTTAGGGGAGAAACCAATATGCACTTTTAGGAGAGCCCCAACAATAAAGGAAAAACTTGCACCTAGTAAGATAGTGATGTGCAAAAGGGAAACAAATGCACCATTCAATAGAGGAAACATACAAGGTAGCACTCAAGGTGCAAAAATAGGCTTTTTCAGATGTCACAAAAATAGATGCAGTATGTGTAAATATACCATCAATGGACAAAAGAGTATCAAAGTAAATAACACAGGGGAAACTTTTACATTAACACAAAAAATAACATGCAGTTCTACTTATGTGGTCTATTGTATCACCTGCATCTGTGGCCTACATTATATAGGCCGCACCTGCAGGATGATAAGACAGAGATGGTCTGAACATCTCAGATGCATTGTGAAAGGATTAGATAAATACAGTACTTCTAGACATCATACAGCATCACATGGCACTAACAAACTGCTAGTAATTCCCAAAATAGAATGATTAAACTTCGTCAAAGGGAGACCTTCTGGATCTATAGATTTTCATCTTTACATCCAGAAGGCCTCAATGAAGTAATTGATACAGCAGCCTTTTAGATCAATCCAGTACAAACATTCAGTTCATTCTATCTTTTAATTTAAGGGTTCTGTTATACAAGCTTTATATCTGTTCTCTCGCATTAGTAGTGTACTTAATATTAATGTGTATATAATGGATCATATCCTCATTGATATTGATATATATTATTTAGAAGGAATGTAAGTATAGATCACCTGAGGTCACCACCCAGTAAATATCTTAATATACCAGTAATGTTTCATCTTGAAAATATATTCAGTATTTACTATCCATCTTACAATCATTCAAGCATCATATCACTATAAAACACATTTAATCACATTAATGGAGATATGCATATTTAGAATACTATAAACATACACTTTGTCTATATTCATACACATAGAGAATTTATTATATTAATTATAAACACTTAACATTGTCACACTATACACATATAATCATATGAGTCACATAGGAATTGATATATTCATGGTCATACACATAATATTATTATAGTTATATTATTTATATATTATCACTTTAGTCACATAGGTTTTTACAATAGCACATCTATTTATATATATTTATTTACATAAAATAAGATATAGTTAGAGCACTTAACACTAGTCACACATAGAATTCACTAATTATCACTATTTATAGCATATAGTAACCATAATTTTCCTCTATATGTTTTTTCACATGTCTTTTCATATAGAACAATTTATTAATTTATTCACTAGGGCACAGAAAGCACACACAAAAAATGGAAGACTATAATTCATATTTTTTATATATATATAAGGTTTTATTTATATACATTATACAGGTTACCAATATATAAAAATATATTAGTATATGCATCTATTCGATTGAAGCGCAACGATTACGAGACTGGCATTATTTTGAATGTTATGATTCAGTAAAAATTGACGAATACTGTGAGGATAGGATATGCTTTCACAGAGCAGTAATACCATAGGGCTACACAAATTGGCTGATGCTATCTCTAACATAGCCATAGGGTTATATATAAATACATCATAATAGCAAAGCAGTTCATACCCCAAAAAAAAATAATAATACATTTCATTTATGAGTTGCGGACATGTGAAATCTTAGACGTGCAACCACCAAATACCACAACTGATTATGGTAGGCAGCTTATGTTAGTTTGAGGAGTTGTAGTGAAGAATCGGGAATTGGATTTCTCAACAGAGTTGAGATGGTATATGTATTATTTATTTTTTACATTTTGGCGATAGAAAACACACGCCTACAAGCTGTGACTCACACACATAGTGATGCGTGATTGGTTCACGCTACACGCCCACGAACCACCCCCCACACATTTGACATTGTAAAATCAGAGAGGGAGCCTAAACAAATAGACAATAGTTTATTTATTTATTTTTTTAACGATAGAAAACACACGCCTATAAGCTGGGATTCACACACATAGTGACGCGCGATTGGTTTATGCTACACGCCCACGGATTATCACCTACACATTGGACATTGTGAAATCAGAGAGGGAGCTTTAAACAAATAGACATAGCCCTTTATAAAATCAGCTTACGATATGCACAATACAACAATTCAGATAACATTTAAACAGTTTATTGTAGGAGATCATGTCAAAAGGGGTAAGAATATATTAGGAAGAAAGTTGAGGAATTGTATTTAAAGACCGGCGATAAATGATACACGCCCACTAGCCATTACCCACACATATGGAAGTGTGAGATAGGCTAATGACACCCACCCACAAGCTGACAGCTTTATACATGATACAAACAAACTAGCTGATGCTTTTAATTAATAAATAAATTAGACTTTCTATTATGAACAAAGGGGAGGAAAGAAATCCTCAGGAAATAAAGAAGTTATTAACCATATAAAATATAAATAAATAGTGCATTCACTTTCATAAAGAGAGATTGCTGAAAATTTAATGAACCAACTATATGAGTGCTGTATTTGTTTTTTTGCTGAAACACTATTGTGCATACTATATATGTTTTCTTCCGAAATGTTTATGAGATATATTGTAATATCTGCCACATACTTGTTTTGATACTAGCTGTATATGTTAAAGTAGATCTATGCATACAATGGGTTATATATTCACATACTGGTATCAAGAAAAGTCAGTTTGTATTGTGAAGGTCACCATAGCAACATTTGCATAAGTAATTGGTAGATTGGGTGTGACCAATGTTTTAATTTATTTGAGGATGTATAAATAGGAGACTTCAGTTTTAGATCAGTATAACTTGCCTGAGGAAACAGAGTGGTAGCTCTGAGAAACGCGTAGCGAATTCTACTGATTTTTATTGTACACTGTTATATCTTTATATAAAGTGTTTTTTATATATATCTGGAGTCTCCTGGATTTTTTATCTGAACATTTTGAATACATTGGACCATCTTTCACCGGAGTGGTATGTGCGCTGGGCCACTTTTAATATACCCAGCTTGCTTCATTAGCACTACAGTGTGCTCTATACTTTGTGAGTATATCTCTGAAGGGTAAAGCTGGTGGGTTCACACTCTGCTTACTAATTCCACACTAGGAGTCGCCCTCTGTATATCTTTTTACTTTTCAGATGATTTTGGAAATCTACTAAGAGAAGCTGCCCTAGCATTCTAATGCACAGTCAACTGGGACACTGATAAGTTTCCAGACTGCTTATCTAGGCATTATCTTTGCCTTCACTACATGTGAGTACAAAATCTATATCTCATTCTATTTATCCTTATATATACTGGCTACACTAGGAGGCGCCCTTTATTTTTTTGTTTCAGTACTTCAGAGAAGAAGGATTAGGACACAAGGAAGGAACAACAAACTCCTGATTAATGTTCCGATCAGAAAAACAACCTTAGGAAGAATCCTAATTTAGAACGTAAAACTACCTTATCTGAATGGAAAATAAGATAAGGAGATTCATACTGTGAAGCCGAGAGCTCTGACACTCTCCGAGCTGAAAAAATAGCAAAAAGACTAAAACTTTCCAAGATAATAACTTAATATCTAAAGAATGCAGAGGCTCAAACGGAGCCCCTTGAAGAACTTTCAGAACTAAATTAAGACTCCATGGAGGAGTAACTGGTTTGAACACAGGCCTGATCCTGACCAAGGCCTGACAAAATGATTGTACATCTGGGACATCCGCCAGACGTTTGTGTAACAAAAAAGATAAGGCCGAGATTTGACCCTTTAGGGAACTCGCCTATAAACCCCTTCTCCAAACCCTCTTGGAGAAAGGACAAAATTCTAGGAATCCTAACTCTACCCAAAGAGAAGCACTTGGATTCATACCAATAGAGATATTTATGCCAAATCTTATGGTAAATCCCTCTAGTTACAGGCTTACAAGCCTGAATTATGGTCTCTATGACCGAATCAGAACATCCCCGCTTGGATAAAATTAAGCGTTCAATCTCCAAGCAGTTAGCTTCAGAGAAACTAGATTTGGGTGAAGGAAGAGTCCCTGAATCAGAAGGTCCTTTCTCAACAGGAGTCTCCAAGGAGGCAGAGATGCCATCTCCACCAGATCCGCATACCAAGTCCTGCGAGGCAAGGCCGGTGCTATGAGGATCACCGAAGCCCTCTCCTGTTTAATTCGAGCAATAACCCAAGGAAGAAGAGCAAATGGAGGAAATAGGTATGCTAGACTGAAAATCCAAGGGACCCCAAAGCATCTATCAGTTCCACCTGGGGGTCCCTAGACCTCAACCCGTATCCCGGTAGCTTGGCATTCTGTTGGAATGCCATGAGGTCCAATTCCGGCTGACCCCACTTGAGAACCAAATTGAAGAACACTTCCAGATGTAGTTCCCACTCCCTCGGATGAAAGGTCTGCCTGCTCAGAAAAACCGCCTCCCAGTTGTCCATCCCTGGGATATGGATTGTCGATAGACAACAAGAGTGGGCCTCCGCCCACTGGATAATTTTGGTTACCTCTTTCATCACTAAGGAACTCCTCGTTCCTCCCTGATGAATGATGCAAGCCACTGAAGTTATGTTGTCCGACTGGAACCTGAGAAACCGTAGTGAGGCTAGCTGGGGCCAGGCCAGAAGAGCATTGAAGTTTGCTTTCAGTTCTAGAATGTTTATAGGAAGAACAGACTCTGACTAAGTCCAAACTCCCTGAGCCTTTAGGGAGCCCCAGACTGCTCCCCACCCTAGAAGGCTGGCATCTGTTGTCACAATCACCCAAGATGGTCTGCGAAAGCAGGATCCCTGGGAGAGATGATTCATAGACAACCACCAATGAAGAGAGTCCCTTGTCTCCTCTCCAGAATTATTCGAGGAGACAAGACTGCATAATCCCCGTTCCATTGCCTGAGCATGCTTAACTGCAGAGGTCTGAGATGGAAGCAAGCAAATGGAATGATGTCCCTTGCCGCCACCATCAGACCGATTGACTCCATGCATTGAGCCACTGACGGCCGAAAAGTGAACCGAAGGACTAGACAAGTATCGATAATCTTTGATTTTCTGACTTCTGTCAGAAAAATCTTGATGGACAAGGAGTATAGTATGGTGGAATCTTACTAGTTGTAAGGATAGTGCTTGGATTAGGATGTTGTCCGGATAGGCCACCCCTGCTAATAATCTTGAAGCAGGAACTCTAATTTGTATCCCTAGGACACAGTGCACACCATTCATGGATCATAATCTCAAAAAAAACAAACCTGATTGAAAAAAAGGAGAACCTGCCTCCTTACAGATCAGGTGCACGCCCCTCATGCTGTCTGTAGATACAACAGCAGGCTTTTTAAACTATTATCCCCTATTCTGAGCCGGATAGGATCTCCAGAAAGGCTTAAACTGTTTCTACTTGGGAAAAGGAGTGGAAGGATTTTACCCAAAATTTCGAAAAGAACAAAATTATTTCATACTTCCTTTATGCTATTCTGAATATAAAGGAGTCTACTAATTTAAAAACCCGTCTCCTATCCCTCTGACTTCTAACCATAGGGTTCCTAAAGGAACTACTATCCTCCTGGGAATAGCATTTCTAAAGATATGCTTCTTTGTTAATGTATTGAAAGGACACAAGCGCCCTTGGTTAGCGTGTAAATTTGTAGTCCCCCTGAGTATCTTCTAAATTACAGAGACAAAGGGGGCAACTCTATAGCCCTATCTGGTACAGAAAATACTTCCACCATGAAGGGCACACCACAATATTAATATAGCCTACTGGTGTCGGGGATACCCAGAGAAGCTAAAACCTCCTCTAAGTAGACAATCTCTCCAATGGAGGTATTGACCTAAAAATGAAGGAAACTAAACCCAGTATACGATAAAGGAATTACCTCATCAGAGACTGAGAATTCCTTATTCGATACTACTGAAGTATCTTCCTCACAGGGAAGAAACATTCAGGAAAGCTACAACTGAATCAATAACACGATTCTGAGAAAATATGACCTCTTGCACTTTTTCCCTAGAACGTGGAAAAAACAGATCACTCAATAAATACGAGGTAACTCCAAGTGGAGTGAGAGAGGAAACACAGGGCACTGCATGAAGCCATACATTTTTAGGGACACCTTAGGAGAATTTGTGGCATATCTTGACCCTTGACACTAGGCTCCTAGGCAGTATGCGCCTTAGAAAAAGGTAGGTTTTCTTTCTTTATGAATTAAAGATCTCTCCAGAAATAAAAAATGGAAGAGGATTGGTAGTACCCCAAATGGTCTCCAAGCCTAAGACAAGAGACCCCAAGAAGGGCCCCTTGGTCCATCCTGAATCACAAAGGATGAATTACACAAATAAACAGCTGGAATTCTTTAACAAATATTGACACATAAAAATGTTACTGTCTCTTTAAAAAGAATTAAAAGGTAACTTTTCATCTTTGTGCTGCAGAAAAAAGTTAACTTAGCACGTAAACATTGCAGGACCTATCTAAACTTCAGCTTATTAATCTTGCTGAAGTGTCATCTGGTCATCAGAGACCCAAAACATTCCAGACTTTGTTTATTTTATAAAAAATGTACTTAAAATAAACGTTACTTTATTGTACATAGATATCGCTATGACATTTAAGGAGATAGGGCACCCCTGCCTAAGCGATGTCTTGCGCAGAAACCCCAGGTGGAGTTTGTGAGGAACCGCAGGACACTGCATGTGTGTTATAAAAACTTTTAAGTACACCTCCTTATCAATCTGACTCACATATGGCAGAATAATTAAATAAGACTTAACCTTTTGTTAATATAACAAACGTTACTGTCTCTTTAAATATTAAAGTGTAACCTCTTCACTTAAATGAGGTGAACCAATCTGACTCACATATGGCAGAATAATTAAATAAGACAATGGGGCCTATCTATCAAGCTCCGAATGGAGCTTGATGTCCCGTGTTTCTGGCGAGCCTGCAGGCTCGCCAGAAACAGCAGTTATGAAGCAGCGGTCACAAAGACCGCTGCTCCATAACCTGTCTGCCTGCTCTGAGCAGACAGACAGACATCGCCGGAAATCAACCCGATCGAGTACGATTGGGTTGATTGACACCTCCCTGCTGGCGGCCGATTGGCCGTGAGTCTGCAGGGGGCGGCGTTGCACCAGCAGCTTATGTGAGCTTCTGGTGCAATGCTGAATACGGACAGCATATTGCTCTCCGTATTCAGCGAAGTCTGGTGGACCTGATCCGCACTGGCGGATCAGGTCCGCCAGACTTTGATAAATATAGGCCTTAATCTTTTGTTAATATAACAAACATTATTGTCTCTTTAAATATTCAAGTGTAACTTCTTCACTTAATATAAGGTGAATCAATCTGACTTACATATGGCAGAATAATTCAATAAAGACTTAATATAACAAAACGTTACTGTCTCCTTAAATGTTAAAGTGTAACTTGTGTACTTTATATGAGGCCAGAATATCTGAATACATACGAGGAATTCCAATACTGTTAAACTCCCTCTACACCTCAGCCTGACTCAGCTGAGGCATCAGACAGCCTCTACACCACTCCTGATCTTGTTTATAGAGCTGTCTTAAGCGCAAAAAATAAAAACTCAGGCAACAATTCCTCTGATGCTTCTGAAAACCGGTAGGAGGGAAGTATATTCGGCAAGGCGTACTCACATTAAGTTCCACGCTCATTCTGATAGTTTGTGAAGTGTCAGGAAGGAGGAGAGGAATAAATTGGTGCCATTAACAAGCTCCGCCCCTCGTGGGCGTTTTCACAAGTTATCTCCCGGTCACCATTGTTTAAGTAGAGGCACTGGGAGCAAAATACTAGAATGAACAGCTGTATAGTTCTCTGTTACCATCTCTTTCACTGTGACAAATCCTATAAACAAAGGCTCAATAAGTGATCTCCCGGTCGCCATTGTCTTAAGTATTGCCACTGGGAGCTCGGGCCCAGACTAAATGGCCTCACACTCCCACAGTTTAAATATAAAATCTCCCGGTCGGCTTTATTATTAAATATGAAACTGCCGGGAGATGAGACACATGTCATGCCTGCGTCCTGACTGCCATAAAGTTCCCTAATAGACTAGGGGAATCTATTCAATAAAATAATAAAGTGCCCAAACTTTTTCTGAGATCCTATACCCTCAGAATAAAGTCAGCACTTACCCCATCTTCTGCCTGGCAGCAAGGCAGTTCCCAAGTTTAAGAGGTCCTCTCCCTCCCATGGACCTGTAAATAAAGAAATTCCTGAGTAAAAATCCCTCAGGTTTTCAGGGTTAGGGCAGCAGAATATGGGAGGTGCAGTAAGAATTATGTCCCACAAGTTCCCATTGCTTTAAAGCCACCAATGCCCTACTGAAGAGATTGATATGGACTATGGCTACACCCTAGAACAAAACAGCACAATCTTGTACTACTTTAAAAATAATAAACTCTTGATTGAAGAATCTTTTTCTAACACCTCACTTTACCACTTCCTATCACTAACGTAGGCAAAGAGAATGACTGGTGTGAGAGGGAAGGGAAGAGCTATTTAACAGCTCTGCTGTGGTGCTCTTTGCCTCCTCCTGCTGACCAGAAGGTGAATATCCCATTAGTAATTAAGATGATCCGTGGACTCATCGTGTCTTAAAAAAGAAATATATTTTTATTCCAAATGTTCTTGGATTGTCTCATTCTCAAACACTAAGCCAAAGGTTAATGATAAATACATAAAACTTTCCACTAAGAATGAAATATAAATACAAGAAGGGGAAGCCAATTTGTAGATTTCTATAGAATTCTCTCAGTGACATCGCCAGATACCCAATTAACAACTCTCACAGTTGCCCCTTTGTAGTGATACAAGTAACTTAAATGCTTCAAAGAAACAGGGTGCTTAGTGCACAACTCAACAGACATCTCTGACTAAGCATGTATCCCGCTCTTGGCACAATGCATTTAACAGTAATTAAAAAATAAAAAGTATTTTCTGCTTAACACTGTCCATATTCACTCTGCTACTCCTGTAATGATTACAGAGAACAGTTACGTTTCAAACTGTGCAGTCTATAAAACTCAGGAGCATCTGTAATATCTCTTAAACTTCTGTAACAACTCATCAGTATCTGTAACATCTCATGGGCATCTGTAACATCTCATCAGTATCTGTAACATCTCATGGACATCTGTAACATCTCATGAACATTTGTAATATCTCATGAACATCTGTAACATCTCATCAGTATCTGTAACATCTCATGAACATCTGTTACATCTCATCAGTATCTGTAACATCTCATGGGTATCTGAAAAATTGCATGAACATTTGTAACATCTCATGAACATCTGTAACATCTCTTAAACATCTGTAGCAACTCATCAGCATCTGTAACATCTCATGAACATTTGTAACATCTCATGAACATCTGTAACATCTCATCAGTATCTGTAACATCCCATGGGTATCTGAAACATTGCATGAACATTTGTAACATCTCATGAACATCTGTAACATCTATTAAACATCTGTAGCAACTCATCAGCATCTGTAACATCTCAAGAACATTTGTAACATCTCATGAACATCTGTAACATCTCATGGGTATCTGAAACATCGCATGAACATTTGTAACATCTCATGAACATCTGTAACATCTCTTAAACATCTGTAGCAACTCATCAGCATCTGTAACATCTCATGAACATTTGTAACATCTCATGAACATCTGTAACATCTCTTCAGTATCTGTAACATCTCATGGGCATCTGAAACATCACATGTACATTTGTAACCTTTTAATGAACATCTGTAACATCTCTTAAACATCTGTAGCAACTCATTAGCATCTGTAACATCTCATGAACATCTGTAACATCTCATCAACATCTGTAACAACTCATCAACATCTGTAACATTCAATGAACAACTCTAACAACTCATCAAGATCTGTAACATTTCATGAACATCTGTAACAACTCATCAACATCTGTAACAACTCATCAACATCTGTAACAACTCATGCACATCTGTAACAACTCATGCACATCTGTAACAACTCATGCACATCTGTAACAAGTCATGTACATATGTAACAAGTCATGGACATCTGTAACAACTCAAAAACATCTGTAACAACTCATCAACATCTGTAATATTTCATCAAAATCTGTAACAACTCATCAACATCTGTAACATTTCATGAACATCTGTAACAACTCATCAACATCTGTAACAACTCATCAACATCTGTAACAACTCATCAACATCTGTAACAACTCATGTACATCTGTAACAACTCATGCACATCTGTAACAACTCATGTACATCTGTAACAACTCATGCACATCTGTAACAACTCATGCACATCTGTAACAAGTCATGTACATCTGTAACAAGTCATGGACATCTGTAACAAGTCATGGACATCTGTAACAAGTCATGGACATCTGTAACAAGTCATTTACATCTGTAACAACTCATGCACATCTGTAACAAGTCATGGACATCTGTAACAAGTCATGGACATCTGTAACAAGTCATGGACATCTGTAACAACTCAAAAACATCTGTAACAACTCAAAAACATCTGTAACAACTCATCAACATCTGTAACAACCACAAAGCTATTCTAGCTGCAAGGGCCTGATTCGCTTAGGCCGCATCCAGACCCAGTCGGTGGCTAGCAATCCTGATAGCTGAAGACGTTACCTTCCTACCCTACCTACCCGTATCTATATTTGTTACTCCTATTGCCTGAATGCTGGAGAGAGGACCGGATGGATTGGATGTCCCAGAACGAGGCATAAGGTGTAATGCAGCCTGAATACGAGCCAGACCTGTGGATCTGAGAGGAGAGATCAAACACGGCTCTGGTGGCTACAGCTTATATTAGGAGTCCCTGACGCTTGAATCTACTGGCCTCCACTGGAGACGTAAGTGCTGCAACTACAAGCTTTTGCTGGAGTGTCCCGCCGAAGTTAGCCTGGAAGGGGACCTGAAGCCTCTGCAGTCCCTAAGAGGTGTGTGCTCTGTTCTGACTCCGGCAGTCAGAGATTGAATTACAGCTCCGTGGGATACAGCATTTATTGAAGCCGCTGTTGATGTGACCCACTGAAGAAGTCTTTCGATACCTCTGTTATCTTCTCAGGTTTATAGCTATAAGGTACCTGTTTAAAATCGTCAGGGGACATCAGCTATACAGCTTTGTCATGGTCGTTGAAAGGTACTAACCAGGATTTGCTACTATAAGAGAGAAGATCTTGATCTATATAAGGTACTGTTTTCCTTTTTTTCCCCCACTTCTCTAAATATCTTCCTACATATTTTACATATCCTTGGATGAAAGGACAGTGGTAGCTCAAGTGTTGCTTTGTAATTCCGGCCTTGGTACACCTATACTCTGGATAAAACTTGGATGAACATTTAAATGGTTAAGCCATGTCTATACTCTAAACTTACAAAAAAAGGACATATACTGTTTTGATATAGAAAGGGCCTGTTCAGTTCTAACAGATAGTCAGTGATACTACACATGTTATGGTGGTTTCATTTTCAGCCTCCCTTTAAGGAACCTGGGAGCTCACTGTGTAAAGTGGGAAAGATATTTACCACATAATTTTCAACTTGCTGGGTCTTACAGATTGTTGATTCTGGTGGTCTCTATTTTGTATCTTGTAAAATACTTTTTCTATGTATTTAAGAATATATATCTTAGAGGTGCTCCTACTATTGCTTATCTAAACAATGTTATGTTATGGGTAGATATGAGGTGAGATATATTATGTCTCTCTTTGGAGTGGATGTTTAAACCAATATTCAGAGGTTTCATCTTCTTTTTTTTCCACACAGGTACACTGTTAAGCTTAGAAAAAAAAAAAGGAAAAAAGGGAGGGAAGAGGGAAAAAAAAGGGATTTTTGTACTAAACCACAAACATACATATTCTGTGCACATATATCTGTGAGTATACACCATTAGCTTCTTTAGATTAATTACGTTAACCACGTTAATCACGCTCTAACAAGGATCTTATTAATGCTCACCTGTTAGATTATTTGTATATATTTATCACTACTGATTAATGAATATTACAATTGCAATTTTGTAGTTATCTATTTTGTATCAATTTAATTACTATCACATAGCTCTTACTAAAAGGATAACACTTTTGTTTTTACTTTATATACACATGGAAACATTTATTTCACATACCAAAATATACTCTCCCACCATGCCTGCCAAAACTAGGGGGGGAACGCCCTTTTGAGACAGGTATTGAGACATCAACTGAATCACTTAATGTTAAAAAAAGACCTGCAGCCATTAGTTGCACAATTAACTGATCTATTTTTGCCCCAATTTGATCAAATTAAAAGCCAGCTATCTGCCTTAACTACCGAATTACAACAGTTTGCAAATAGATTAAGTGAAGTTGAGGATAGGGTTTCTGAGACAGAAGATAGACTTAATATACAAGAGCAGACTATATCATCACAAGATAAAAGTATCAAAAATTTACAAAATAAAATTGATGATTTAGAAAATAGTTCCAGACGTAATAATTTAAAAGTTATTGGTCTCCCAGAGAACATAGAATTCTCAGATCTGTTACACCTTGCTGCCACAGTTATACCTCAAGCGCTTGGGATTCAACAACAGATTCTTCCCCTAGCAGTAGAAAGAGCACACAGATTAGGCACCCCAAAAACACAATCTAATGGATATAAAACAGCTAGACCCATCTTGATTAGATATCTAAACTATCAAGATAAAATGAACATATTTAGATCATACAGGAAAAAGACGAATTTACTGATAGGAGAACATAAAGTTTTGCTGTTCCAGGACTTTTCTGTGGAAGTTTCAGCTAAAAAGAAAGGCTATGGCACCATATTGTACAAAATTAATTAACATGGGTGTTAAAGCCAGGCTTATCTACCCTGCTAAAATTACTATAAGTCAAGATGATACTTTTCTTTCATTTGTTAAAATTGATGAAATTAAGGAATATTTTCAACAAAGAAATCTCTCTCTTGGTTAACAAAGGATTGGAATAACAATATGCATCATTTAACTGTGTTTTTTTATGCTGGGTATAATGTACTTAGGCTCTAATAGGATTGTAGAGCTTCTTTCTTTTTTTATCTATATATAAATATATTTTTCTTTTTTCTCTTTTCGCTCTCTCTCTCCCTCCTTGGGTATAGCATAATCAACTAACTTTTTAATGAAGAATTATATTAATTATTTATTCTGGAATGTGGGAGGCATCACCTCCCCAATTAAAAGAAAATTAATATTAAAACAACTTGGGAAACATAACCCGGATATAGTTTTTATTCAAGAAACACATCTTAGAAACAAGGAAATAAATAAACTAAAATTGAAATGGGTTGGGGAAGTGGTGGCCTCTTCATGTACTTACAGGAAAAAAGGTGTAGCAATTTTATTTAATAAAAATCTTACTTATAATATTCTAAATACTGAAATAGATCCAGAGGATAGATGGATTTTGATAGAAATAGAAATTCAAGGTACTAAATTTATATTATATAATATTTATGGACCCAATAAAGTAGAACAAGATTTTTGGTATAAAAATATATGTAACCTTTCTAAATATATTGGACAAAATATAATAGCTGCGGGAGATTTCAATTTGATTCCTTTCCCTGCGGTAGATAGACTCGGCAAAAAGGAGGTAGGATATATTACCCAAAAAACTAATATATATATAAGCAAATTATTAAAAACTTAAAATTGTATGATATCTGGCGAATACAATATCCGGACGCTAAAGAATACACATGTGAGTCCAAAACATACAGATCTCTCTCGCGTATTGATTATTTTCTAGTTTCTGAACCTATTCTTTTGCAAAAAAACAAGACTGAAATTAATTATATACTTATCTCAGACCACGCTATTATTTCACTAGAAATTCCACTTAGGGTAACTATACAGGGTCGAACTTCTAACTTTTTTTCCCCTAAATATTTAATAAACAATCTCCAATTTCGTATCTGGTTAATTCAGAAATGGAGAGAATATAAAAAATATAATTAGGCATATTATGAAAAATCAGAAATATTTTGGAAAACAGCTAAAGCCTATATTAGAGGCGAAATTAAAGTGTACATGATAAAACAAAAGAAAAAAGCTAGAGCAAGAGAGATACAACTCTCAAATCAAGTTAGAAAAGCTTATAGAATCTATATAGCTTCCCCCAATAATATACTTTGGAATAAATATATTGCCGCAATACAAGAGAGAGATCTTTTTTTAACCTATAATAATAAAATAGAGGAATTAAAAATAAATTCAAGGTACAGAGGTCAAATGGGTAAGACAGCGAGATTTTAGAGGTCTTAAATCAGTTATATAATAAGTAGTATGTGAAGAATCAACCAGTCTCAAAGGTTTTTACTGCTTCTATGATCACATTAATTTTGAAGAAAGATACAAATCCGACAGATTTACGTTCATTTCACTACTAAATGTAGATTATAAAATACTCACTTCCATTCTAGCAAATAGACTCAGAGAAGGTCTCACTTTGATTATCCATGAGGATCAATCTGGATTTATGACAGGCAGATCCTCGATTAAAAATACTAGGAAAGTAGCGTTCTTGTTGGATTTGTTTTGGAATGACTTGTATAAAAAGAGAGGAATTGAGGATAAAGATTTTGCAATCTTAAATGTAGACGCACTTATATATATATGTATATGTATATTCCTCACTTTATAATTTTGGGTTTTCAGGCCATTTTCTTTCTTTTATTAAAGCAATATATAATTATCCAGTTTCATCTCTTTTGGTAAACGGCTCACTTACTGCAAATTTAATCTTAAATAAGGGGACAAGACAGGGATGCCCACTTTCTCCTCTCCTATTTAACCTTGCTCTAGAACCTCTGGCTATACTCTTTAGACAAGAATTGAATTGAAAGAGAATTTAAATAGGTAATAAGGAATTAATACTTTCTTTATATGCGGATGACTTGTTATTATTTCTTAAAGATACAAAAAGTAGTATTCCACTACAGAGCTTGTGCTACCTTTATTTGGGCTAAGAAGAGGCATATATTATCAATAAAGAAGCTATCTCAACTCACGAATTTTGAGCTAGAAGAAAATGTAATATCTCCTTTTTCACTCAAAGCGGTCTTGCATTGTAAAAAAATTCAACTTCCAGGAAATATCCAGAATAGGGTTATAATATGGAATACAATTACGGCGTGGCAGATATTATGTTCCAACCTAGAAATAAATTATCAATTTTCCCCCTTTCTTACAATTAACTGCAATCCAAATTTTATACCTGGCTTAAATTCGCAGACCTTTAGAGAGTGGGAAAAAAAAGGGACTAGTGTTTTTATCCCAATTGCTAGACAGTAACACTCATATTAAAACCTTCGAAGCTATCTCTCGAGAATATAACATCTCTAAGAACTCTTTTTTTGCTTATTTGCAAATTAGGCACTTTATTTCTGATAATACAGAAATCTTACAAGGATTTGGGGGTCTAGGAGAATTGGGGGACTATATCGGCCTTTATCAAAAGGGCTGTCATTCTTCTTCCTTCTTATATAAAACCTGGTTAAATAAAAATGGTAAACATTTTGTTGATGTACTCAAGGTTAATTGGAAGAACACTTTAGAGATCTTGAAGTGAGGGAACTTAAAAATAGTATTAACTGGATTAGAAAAGCACCGATTTCCAATACATGGAAAGAATCGCATATTAAGTTAATAAATAATGCTTATATCACCCCACAAAGATTAGTTAAGTGGAAACAAAATTAAACTATATCATGTACTAAATGTGGCTACCTCCAAGCAAATATTATACACTGTTTTTGGTCCTGCCCCAAAATTAATACATTTTTGGAAAAAAAAATCCTTTTGGCTAAATAAATCTTTAGACTCCCAAATTGCAATACATGCAAAAAATATAATCTTTTTATATATAAGGCCAATAAGGCAAGAAACTAACCTGATTAATACTTGTATTATGCTAGGTCGCAACCTAATTTTAAAGGAATGGAAGAGTAGAGAAGCTCCTTCTCTATCTATCTTCATTTAAGCTATACATACTATTTTTGAACAGTTTAACTTAATAACCCTGCAAGTGGCTTAACATTATCCTCCTATTTCCTTTACCAACCCAATATATGCTTACACAGTATTTCCATAGTTCAGAAACCTTTCAAAATGTAGTACTGAGAGAAATTTTTTCCCCCAGATTGGGTATTTGCTTACATTCATGAAGTGTATAAGGAACCAGATGTATTAATGGCTTAGGTTCGATGTATGCTTTATAAAAGAGTGTCGGAGAGGGCGGGAAAGAGGGCTTTTTCTTCTTTCTTTTTTATTTTCTTTCTCTCTTCCTTTTTTAATTTTATTATTTTTAAATCTTGTAAATCCCCAACAGTGTATACTTTCGTTTTTGTTTGCTGGTGAAAAAGAATATTTCAGATCAAATTTAGGTCAAGATTTTTTGCCAGGATATTTATGAAATGCCATATGGCCCTGTGAGACTATATACCTATTGTACTAAGAGTTGTTTACTCTTGATTTGTTATCTGTTCCTTTATTATTATTTTTGGTCATTTTTTTGCCCTGCGTGGCTAAATGTGCACTATGTACATGTGTTTACACTGTTGGATTAATAAAAATATATATTTAAAAAAAACATCTGTAACATTTATGAACATCTGTAACAACTCATCAACATCTGTAACATTTCATCAACATCTGTAACAACTCATCAACATCTGTAACATTTCATGAACATCTGTAACAACTCATCAACATCTGTAACAATTCATCAACATCTGTAACAACTCATCAACATCTGTAACAACTCATGCACATCTGTAACAAGTCATGGACATCTGTAACAACTCAAAAACATCTGTAACAACTCATCAACATCTCTAACAATTCATCAACATCTGTAAAAACTCAACATCTAACATCTCAACATCACTAACATCTCATCAACATCTGTAACATCTGTAACATCTCATCAACATCTGTAACATCTCATCAGCATCTGTAATATTTCATCAACATCTGTAACATCTCATGAACACCTGTACGCTCACTGACACTGTACCTCTTACATATCATGAACATCTGTACGCTCACTGACACTGTACCTCTTACATATCATGAAAATCTGTACGCTCACTGACACTGTACCTCTAACATCTCATGATCATTTGTACACTCACTGACACTGTACCTCTAACATCTCATGAACATCTGTACCCTCACTAACACTGTACCTCTAACATCTCATGAACATCTGTACACTCACTGACACTGTACCTCTTACATATCATGATCATTTGTATGCTCACTGACACTGTAGCTCTAACATCTCATAAACATCTGTACACTCATTGACACTATACCTCTAACATCTCATGAACGTCTGTATACTCACTGACACTGTACCTCTAACATCTCATGAACATCTGTACACTCACTGACACTGTATCTCTAACATTTCATGAACATCTGTACGCTCACTGACACTGTACCTCTAACATCTCATGAGAATCTGTACGCTCACTTACACTGTACCTCTAACATCTCATGAGAATCTGTACGCTCACTGACACTGTACCTCTAACATCTCATGATCATTTGTACACTCACTGACACTGTACCTCTAACATCTCATGAACATCTGTACCCTCACTAACACTGTACCTCTAACATCTCATGAACATCTGTACACTCACTGACACTGTACCTCTTACATATCATGATCATTTGTATGCTCACTGACACTGTAGCTCTAACATCTCATAAACATCTGTACACTCATTGACACTATACCTCTAACATCTCATGAACGTCTGTATACTCACTGACACTGTACCTCTAACATCTCATGAACATCTGTACACTCACTGACACTGTATCTCTAACATTTCATGAACATCTGTACGCTCACTGACACTGTACCTCTAACATCTCATGAGAATCTGTACGCTCACTTACACTGTACCTCTAACATCTCATGAGAATCTGTACGCTCACTGACACTGTACCTCTAACATCTCATGACCATCTGTACACTCACTGACACTATACCTCTAACATCTCATGAAGATCTGTACGCTCACTGACACTGTAACTCTAACATCTCATAAACATCTGTAACATCTCATGACCATCTGTACGCTCACTGACAATGCACCTCTAACATCTCATGATCATCTGTACGCTCACTAACACTCTACCTCTAACATCTCATTAACATCAGTATGCTCACCGACACTGTACCTCTAACATCTCATTAGGATCTGAACGCTCACTGACACTGTACCTCTAACATCTCATGATAGTCTGTATGCTCACTGACACTGTACCTCTTACATCTCTTGAACATCTGTACACTCACTGACACTGTACCTCTAGTCTCTCATGAAAATGTATCTTATCTGTCTCAGCAGCCTCTAACTAGCATCACCAGCCTTACCTGTCTCACTAGCATAACCAGCCTTACCTGTCTCACTAGCATCAAAAGTCTCACCTGTCTCACTAGCATCACCAGCTTCACCTGTCTCACTAGCATCACCAGCCTCATCTGTCTCACTAGCATCACCAGCCTCATCTGTCTCACTAGCATCACAAGCCTCACCTGTCTTACTAGCATCACGTGCATCACCTGTCTCACCAGCCTCACTAGCATCACCAGCCTCAACTGTCTCACTAGCATCATCAGCCTCACCTATCTCACTAGCTTCGCCAGCCTCACCTGTCTTGCCAGCCTCACTGGCTTCACCAGCCTCACCTGTCTCACTAGCATCATCAGCCTCACCTGTCTCACTAGCATCACCAGCCTCATCTGTCTCACTAGCATCACCAGCCTCATCTGTCTTACTAGCATCAAAAGCCTCACCTGTCTCACTAGCATCACAAGCCTCATCTATCTCACTATCCTCACCTGTCTCACCAGCCTCACTAGCATCACCAGCCTCACCTGTCTCACTAGCATCATCAGCCTCACCTATCTCACTAGCATCACCAGCCTCACCTGTCTCACCAGCCTCACTAGCATCACCAGCCTCACCTGTCTCACCAGCCTCACTAGCATCACCAGCCTCACCTGTCTCAGCAATCTCACTAGCATCACCTGTTTCACTAGCATCACCAGCTTCACCTGTCTCACTAGCATCACCAGCTTCACCTGTCTCACTAGTATCACAAGCCTCACCTGTCTCACTAGCATCACCAGCTTCACCTGTCTCACTAGCATCACAAGCCTCACCTGTCTCACTAGCATCACCAGCCTCACCTGTCTCACTAGCATCACAAGCCTCACCTGTCTCACTAACATCACCAGCCTCATCTGTCTCACTAGCATCACCAGCCTCATCTGTCTCACTAGCATCACCAGCCTCATCTGTCTCACTAGCATCACAAGCCTTGCCTGTCTCACTAGCATCACCAGCTTCACCTGTCTCATTAGCATCACCAGCCTCACCTGTTTCACTAGCATCACCAGCCTCATCTGTCTCACTAGCATCACCAGCCTCACCTGTCTCACTAGCATCACAAGCCTCACCTGTCTCACTAGCATCACCAGCACAAGCCTCATCTGTCTCACTAGCATCACAAGCCTCACCTTTCTCACTAGCATCACAAGCCTCGCCTGTCTCCATAGCATCACAAGCCTCACCTGTCTCACTAGCATCACAAGCCTCACCTGTCTCACTAGCATCACCAGCCTCACCTGTCTCACTAGTATCACAAGCCTCATCTGTCTCACTAGCATCACAAGCCTCACCTGTCTCACTAGCATCACCAGCTTCACCTGTCTCACTAGCATCACCAGCTTCACCTGTCTCACTAGCATCACCAGCCTCATCTGTCTCACTAGCATCACAAGCCTCACCTGTCTCACTAGCATCACAAGCCTCATCTGTCTCACTAGCATCACAAGCCTCACCTGTCTCACTAGCATCACAAGCCTCACCTGTCTCACTAGCATCACAAGCCTCACCTGTCTTACTAGCCTCACTAGCATCACCAGCATCACCTGTCTTACTAGCCTCACTAGCATAACCAGCCTCTCTAATCTCTGATGAAGCATATTTGTTTGAAACATGTTTGGTCTTTTTGTTTGTGTCCCCAAACCTGTTGTTGGCTTGTACCAATAAACATATTGCCTGACATTGCACTTCAACAATCTGGGAACAGTTATCTCTATTTATTGGTGTTTGTTGACCAATGGTGAGGAGTGCGGTTTCACTGCTATCAAAAGCCAGCCCTTTGCCAGCCCATACTGCCTGAAGCAGCACAAATTCTACCGCTGTCCCACTTACTGACTCAGCTTGATACATCAGGGCCATTACCTAAGCACCTTCCCCTTGCTAGGACAGGGAGCCAATCCGTAACTACTTAAGAGGAGCCCCCCCAGTTCGACACAGTAGGCAGGTTTTCCTTGCTGCACAATAGCTTACATGGAGAACTCTGGTGTTCGGACAATATAGCAAACCCGACAAATTTTCTAACCAAATCACTTCCTGTGACGTGGCATCAGCTGTTTGACAATTTCTGGACGCACACATCAATGCTTCACTCTCTATCCCTGCGCGATTTCTAACGCTGACAAAGTAAGTGGCTCGTTCTACTTCTAGTTAGTACAAGCCAATGCTCAATAATGCATTATAAGATGGAACCTCTAAGCTTACTGAAAGTTTTGTATTGTGAGACCCTTGACGTTTGGTTAAATGTAGTGACACTCCGAGAACCTTTTAACATAAATATGTATTATGGCAACGAAAATGTTTGTAAGCGTAATGTAATTATAGTTTTCCAGTCAAGACAACAAAGTTACTATTCAGGAATAAAACATTTTCGTTGCCATAATACACATTTATGTTAAAAGGTTCTCGGCGTGTCACTACATTTAACCAAACGCCAAGGGTCTCACAATAAAAAACTTTCAGTAAGCTTAGAGGTTCCATCTTATAATGCATTATTAAGCATTGGTTTGTACTGACTAGCAGTACAACGAGCCACTCACTTTGTTAGCGGAATGCAAAATGCTACTAGTCCCAGGAAAAAGCTTACTAATTTACGATCAGTTTTTTGAGAGGCCCAGCAGTGAAACAGTTAATAAGGAAACCACGCATTGCAGTCTGCATTGTGTAGTGTTTACTAATTGCTTTAATTAACCTTTTCACTGCTGAGATGTTCACAAAACTGGCCTTAGAGGGAACACTCTTTATGAGTATAAATTTTGGTGTTAGTATATGCAAAACTTTAATACATTTATACATGAAAATAGAAGCATATAGTTTTATTGATTCTTTTATTTTGGGCCAGATAATAAGTGGAGCGCTAACAGTTATGCGTGAGCGATAAGGGGTTTATCGCGGCTGTTTGCAAACATCAGGTTTTCCGATCATTACAAGTGGAAAGTAAACGTGAACGATTGAGCGCAATCACAATTTACTCTAGAATGATTACCGTGCCCTCAGAGCTATGGTTAACTGTTTCGCAAAACAAAAAATTGTCACAAAAGACATCAAATACCCTAGACGTATTACTAAGGCTTTGCATGAGAGCATACTTGTCATTTGACACGGGCTTCCCACAAGCCGCTATTGGCCAGTAATATCTCTGACACATGTGTGGGCGGTCCTACAATGCCCGGTTGTTCTCCGACAACAGCCATTTTGTAAATTAGATCGGGTGAGATACATTGGGAGCTCACATGGAATAACAGAGCACACAGACTCGCTATAGAAGGAATACTCTTATACTGGTTAGAAGGTTATCTCAGTGTGACTTGTGCAAGATGCACTTTGATAGCATTATATTATATGTATTTAATCATGGTCATTACTAATGTGGGTGTGTGAAGGAAGGGGGAGGGGATGTTTGCAGCAGACTAGAGCTGTGTTTATTTATTTTTTGTATGTTTTCGATTGGTGATGTTTTATAATGTTTTTATGGGATTATAATGCCTAATGCATACATGAGTGGTATTTAACATTGTGAAACTGTGTATATAATATATGATAGATATGGATACACTGATACTTTTTTCTATTGTATAAACAACATAATATTATTGAGAAGAAACATTTTCGCCTAGATTACGAGTTCTGCGTTAGCCTTAAAAAGCAGCGTTTAGGGGTCCTAATGCTGCTTTTTAACGCCCGCTGGTATTACGAGTATGGCAGGTACAGGTGTACTGCTCACTTTTCTTCCGCAACTTTTGGCTACCGCAAATCCCCTTATGTCAATTGCGTATCCTATCTTTTTAATGGGATTTGTCTAACGCTGGTATTACAAGTCTTGGAAGAAGTGAGCGGTACAGCCTCTACCTCCAAGACTCCTACCGCATAAAAAATGTCAGTAGTTAAGAGTTTTATGGGCTAACGCCGCAACATAAAGCTCTTAACTAAAGTGCTACAAAGTACACTAACACCCATAAACTACCTATGAACCCCTAAACCGAGGCCCCCCACAGCGCAAACACTATAATAAAATTGCTGCCACCTACGTTATACTTATGAACCCCTAATCTGCTGCCCCTAACATCGCCGACACCTATATTATATTTATTAACCCCTAATCTGCCCCCCCCAATGTCGCCGCCACCTACCTACACTTATTAACCCCTAATCTGCCGACCGGACATCGCCACCACTATAATAAATGTATTAACCCCTAAACCGCCGCAATCTCGCCTCGCAAACACTATAATAATTTTTATTAACCCCTAATCTGCCCCCCAACGTTGCTGCCACCTACCTACAATTATTAACCCCTAATCTCCCGCCCCCAACGTCGCCGCTACTATAATAAAGTTATTAACTCCTAAACTTAAGTCTAACCCTAACTTAAATAAAATTTAAATGAAACGAAATAAAATTACTATAATTAAATAAATTAATCCTATTTAAAACTAAATACTTACCTATAAAATAAACCCTAATATAGCTACAATATAACTAATAGTTACATTGTAGCTATTTTAGGATTTATATTTATTTTACAGGCAACTTTGTATTTATTTTAACTAGGTACAATAGCTATTAAATAGTTAATAACTATTTAATAGCTACCTAGTTAAAATAATTACAAAATTACCTGTAAAATGAATCCTAACCTAAGTTACAAATACACCTAACACTACACTATCAATAAATTAATTAAATAAATTCACTACAATTATCTAAACTAAAATACAATTAAATAAACTAAACTATAGTACAAAAACAAACAAACACTAAATTACAAAAAATAAAAAAATATTACAAGAATTTTAAACTAATTACACCTAATCTAAACCCCCTAATAAAATAAAAAAGCCCCCCAAAATAATAAAATTCCCTACCCTATACTAAATTACAAAAGTAATCAGCTCTTTTTTTTGCGGGGCATTGCCCTAAAGTAATCAGCTCTTTTACCTGTAAAAAAAATACAATACCCCCCCCCAACATTAAAACCCATCACCCACACACCCCTACTCTGAAACCCACCCGATCCCCCCTTAAAAAACTACACTACCCCCCCCGAAGATCACCCTACCTTGAGCCGTGTTCACCCAGCCGGGCACCGATGGGCCAGAAGAGGACATCCGGCCCGGCAGAAGTCTTCATCCTATCCGGGCAGAAGAGGACATCCGGACCGGCAGCCATCTTCATCCAGGCGGCATCTTCTATCTTCATCCTTCCGGAGCGGAGCCATCTTCTAGCCAGCCGACACGGAGCCATACTCTTCTTCCGATGTCCTAACGCAGAATGAAGGTTCCTTTAAATGACGTCATCCAAGATGGCGTCCCTCTAATTCCGATTGGCTGATAGGATTCTATCAGCCAATTGGAATTAAGGTAGGAAAAATCTGATTGGTTGATTTAATCAGCCAATCGGATTGAACTTCAATCCGATTGGCTGATTGGATGAGCCAATAGAATGCAAGGTCAATTCTATTGGCTCATCCAATCAGCCAATCGGATTGAAGTTCAATCCGATTGGCTGATTAAATCAACCAATCAGATTTTTCCTACCTTAATTCTGATTGGCTGATAGAATCCTATCAGCCAATCAGAATTTGAGGGACGCCATCTTGGATGACGTCATTTAAAGGAACCTTCATTCTGCGTTAGGACATCGGAAGAAGAGGATGGCTCCGCGTCGGCTGGATAGAAGATGGCTCCGTTGCGCTCCGGAAGGATGAAGATAGAAGATGCCGTCTGGATGAAGATGTCTGCCGGCCCAGATGTCCTCTTCTGCCTGAATAGGATGAAGACTTCTGCCAGTCCGGATGTCCTCTTCTGGCCCATCGGTGCCCGGCTGGGTGAACACAGCTCAAGGTAGGTGATCTTCAGGGGGGTAGTGTTAGTTTTTTTTAAGGGGGGATCGGGTGGGTTTTAGAGTAGGGGTGTGTGGGTGGTGGGTTTTAATGTTGGGGGGTCTTGTATTTTTTTTTACAGGTAAAAGAGTTGATTACTTTGGGGCAATGCCCCGCAAAAAGCCCTTTTAAGGGCTGGTAAAAGAGCTGATTACTTTTGTAATTTAGTATAGGGTAGGGAATTTTATTATTTTGGGGGGCTTTTTTTATTTTATTAGGGGGCTTAGATTAGGTGTAATTAGTTTAAAATTCTTGTATTTTTTTTTATTTTTTGTAATTTAGTGGGGGGGTTTTGTACTATAGTTTAGTTTATTTAATTGTATTTAATTTAGATAATTGTAGTTAATTTATTTAATTAATTTATTGATAGTGTAGTGTTAGGTGTATTTGTAATTTAGGTTAGGATTTATTTTACAGGTAATTTTGTAATTATTTTAACTAGGTAGCTATTAAATAGTTATTAACTATTTAATAGCTATTGTACCTAGTTAAAATAAATACAAAGTTGCCTGTAAAATAAATATAAATCCTAAAATAGCTACAATGTAACTATTAGTTATATTGTAGCTATATTAGGGTTTATTTTATAGGTAAGTATTTAGTTTTAAATAGGATTCATTTATTTAATTATAGTAATTTTATTTCGTTTCATTTAAATTCTATTTAAGTTAGGGGGGTGTTAGGGTTAGACTTAGGTTTAGGGGTTAATAACTTTATTATAGGAGCAGCGACGTTGGGGGCGGGAGATTAGGGGTTAATAATTGTAGGTAGGTGGCGGCGACGTTGGGGGGGGGGGCAGATTAGGGGTTAATAAAATTTATTATAGTGTTTGTGAGGTGGGAGTGCGGCGGTTTAGGGGTTATTACATTTATTATAGTGGCGGCGATGTCCGGCCGGCAGATTAGGGGTTAATAATTGTAGGTAGGTGGCGGCAACATTGGGGGGGGGCAGATTAGGGGTTAATAAATATAATATAGGTGTCCACGATGTTAGGGGCAGCAGATTAGGGGTTTATAGGGATAATGTAGGTGGCGGCGGTGTCCGGAGCGGCAGATTAGAGGTTAATAGTATAATGCAGGTGGCAACGATGTCGGGGGAGCAGATTAGGGGTTAATAAGTTTAAGGTTAGGGGTGTTCAGACTGGGGCTGCGTTAGGAGCTGAACGCTGCTTTTTTGCAGGTGTTAGTTTTTTTACAGCCAGCTCAGCCCCATTGTAGCCTATGGTGAAATTTTGCACAAGCACGTTTTTCCAGCTTACCGCTACCATAAGCAACGCTGGTATTGAGGTTAGAAATGGAGCTAAATTTTGCTCAACGCTCACTTTTCTGAGGCTAACGCAGCCATTCAGAAAACTCGTAATACCAGCGTTGTTTAAAGTAAGTGCTGGAAATAAAAGGAGCGTTAGCCCCGCAAGTTTTTACCGACAAAACTCGTAATCTAGCCGTTTGTATGTTTACCAGGATTCTCATAGCAACCATGCTAATTAGGATTGGACACAAACCCTGGGGGTGTACCAGGGTTCCCATAGCAACCATGTTAATTAGGATTGGACACACATGATTCCCTCCAATCAGTTTTCATTATGTGTTTTATATAGCACGTGTATGTTCATTAGTTTTAATCAATAGCCTGAGGAAACAGCCCCATAGAGGCTGAGAAACGCGTTGCTTTTAATAAAGTATATAATTTTTATTAATCTGTACACTTGCTGCTGTTTTTTTCTGCTGCATTTTTTACCCCTGAACCATTTTGGGAACAATTTTCTGTTTGCTGAAACCTTGGGAATCAGTCAGCTGGGCGGCTGAGAAGCTCCAGCCTGTGTCTATTGCACCTGGAGGTGCTTAGAAATATGTAAGTTTGCCTATTTCCTATATATACACATCCTGTATCAAACTGTGCTGGGCTATGTTGGCTCTGTAACCCTTTATATAGGAACATATTGGACACCACAGGCGAGGTCTCTTCCTTGGATTTCTGGCTGCATTCGTTCAGTTTGCTGGGCAACTGTGAGGCTCCAGTCTGCATCTTTGCACCCAAGGGTGCAGTTTGTTTGTTTGTGAGTATATTTCTTGCCTAAATTGAATCCATCCTGTGTGTTTGGTATTAGGCCATTGGGTGCCTCTGTGTTCTCTTCTAGATCAATCGTTTTGTCAGGATCTTGACCCTCCTATGACAGAGAGTTGACCACTACATTCTTTATAGAAAAAGAGAAAGGGCGCCTCCTAGTTTAGCCAATGGGGTACAAAACAACTGTGTGAGTGTTGATGGTATACTCACAATATGAGAAGGCAGAGGTAATGCCTAGGGAGATGATCTGGGAACTCAGCAGTGTCCCAGCTGACAAACCAGGGCGGCTCCTCCCAGAATCATATGGCGATTCAGCAATCTAAAAAGTGGAAATAAGAAGGGCGACTCCTAGTGCAGAGCAATATGGTAAAGCCTCCCCGTTTCGGATCCCAATTGACAGGGTACTCACAATTCAGAGCACACCCAGTGGTGCGAATGATGCCTACTGGGTTATTGTAGTGACCCAGTGCACGTATCAGACACAGCAGAAAATATAGGCAGTCCTAGTGTGTTTCCAGGAGGTAGATTGATGGAGGCTATGAGATAAAGGAGGCTCAAGAATGTTGAAAAATGATCAAACTTTATGTAATTAGATAAAAAAAATGTATAGGGGATAATAAAAATTGTAATACAACAGTAAAAACAATTTAGTATTAACGCTACGCGTTTCTCTGCGTTAACCACGCCGTTTCCTCAGGCTGATAAAGACCGAGGAAGCAGCGTGGTTAATGCGGAGAAACGCGTAACGTTAATACTAAATTGTTTTTACTGTTGTATTAAATTTTTTATTTATATCGCACCACTGAGTGCGCTCCAAATTGTTAGTACCCTGGGACTAAGAGTTGCCCTTCTTATTTCCACTTTTCACTACATTCTTTGGGAGCTACCTCAACCTTTTGGACATTATTGGTTGTATGGACTATTATTTGTCAGTTTAAAGGATTATTCTATTTTTTAGATTCTTTACATTGTTCATTTCAGATTATATGTTGTTGTTATAATTATTATCTAACTAAGAGCGCCCCCTTGAGGATTGGTGTGCACACTATTTCTACATTTTAATATCAGAGTCCTCCATAGCGGGTATAAGGTCTCAATACTATAACAACCAAAAAACAAAAAATTGTTAACACTTAGCATGGCACCTCTACCCTCAGCCTTGGCTGAAGTATTTACCACCTACTAGCTAGACAAATGTGACCGAATGAAGTCAGGATCTCTCCCAATGCCTGCAGCAAACTCGATATGCTGGTCGCTACGCAGGAAAACACTTCCGACCAGCTATAGAGAAAAACTGCACCCTTGTCACATGGTGCACATCTAGAGACCACCCCCAACTAGAAGATAAACCATGCAAAGCTAAATATCAGCTGTGTAGCCGTACAAAAGGCCCCAGTGGGAAAGTCTAGATAGTGGTCAGAGATTGTTCCCTGCGACATCTAGATCCAGCATTCACCACAACTCTCACTGAGAGGATTACATGGTTACTCACACACCTCAGTCCATACTTGAAGGGAACATATCCATTAACGGACTACAATTGTCTTCTAACACTTCTCTGCCATCCTCCTATAGTGACGAAAGGCAAAGAATGACTGGGGGGATAGGGGAAGTGGGAAGGATATTTATAGATTTTGGCTGGGGTTTCTTTGCCACCTCCTGGTGGTCAGGTGTTGATATTCCAAACATTAATGAATTAAGTCGTATACTCTCCCTGCCTTTGGAAAGAAATTTAAATTAAAACACAAAATAACTAACAAAAGTTAACATATACATATAAATAAAATTCATGGTGCTAAGTTTAAGATCACTGCAACATTGCAACCCCCCCCCCCCCCAGTAGCACTTGCGGGGAGGGTCTGGCCATACAAATAAATATATAGCAGGGAGGTGATAGTGCAGAGTTTAAGATCCCTGGCACACAGTGCATTCCCCTATCTGTGTAAAGGCTCAGGCAATACTCCCAGCTGCCTTCCTCAGTGTGTACAAGGGGCTCATAGGCCTCTATTTAAGAAAATCTGGCGGACCTGATCCGATAGTGCAGATCAGGTCCACCAGACTTCACTGAATACGGAGAGCAATACACTCTCCGTATTCAGCATTGCACCAGCAGCTCACAGGCGTTGCTGCTGGTGCAACGCCTCCTCATGCAGATTTGCGGCCAATCGGCCGCCAGCAGGGGTGGTGTCAATCAACCCGATCGGGTTGAATTGCGGAGATGTCTGTCCGCCTGCTCAGAGCAGGCGGACAGGTTATGGAGCAGTGGTCTTTGTGACCCCTGCTTCATAACTGCTGTTTCTGGCGAGCCTGCAGGCTCACCAGAAACACAGGGGAACAACATAATCTGGGGCTTGATAGATAGGCCCCATGGTCTCATACACACAGTGCATTCCCTGCCTGGGACACATACACAGCATGGAGGAAGGGACGTGACCTCATAAAAACTTTCTGCCTTCCAGAACGCTCACATTTCACCACTGTACAATGCATGCTGGGAATTAGACTTCAAAACATTTTTTACAATATATTCCAGAATGCTATGTAACTCCCACAATACTGTGTGGAGCAACATTCAGGGGCTTTAAAAGAAAGAAAGAAAAAAAAGACAGACATTCAATTGTCTTTCTTTTCTGCAGTTTGTACCCCTGGTGGGGAGGATAAAACAGGGGGGGTGCCCCCTCTTGTCCCCCTCTGCGGATGCCCATGTGAGTTTCTGTCCTGTGATAATGAGAAGACATATGAGGTACAGAGTCACAGCTACTACATATTTTGTGAATATCAACACATTAATGTGTTACAGGTTACAAGACACAGGAGAGCGTTACTTGTAATTTTCAGTGCATTTATGGCAGAACACAATGTGCTTTACATTACTTTTATTTTACTATTGTATAGTACATTGCAAGACAAAGTTTAATAAACTACAATTTACAGTTTTCTTACCCAAACCACCATATCTCCTTATTTGCCACTAACAAGTGTTCATGTCCCCTTAAGCATTTGTATTGCTGGGTTTTGTCACATGAGTCATGAATATTAGATGTAACAACGGAAAATAAATGGCATTATCATCTCTCATTGCAACGTGTTTAGTGACAACATGAATTGTACATTGAAATCAAAACTTTATTTACAGATATCATAGTTCAGATATGTTGGGGTGACAGACAAGGCGTAAACAATCTGTAAGTGATGAAAGGGGCTATACATCAACAGAATTACTAATATTTACAGTGCAACAAATGTTATTGATAAGAATCAGAGAAAGAGGACAATTATCATTGTTTATTCTCAATAGTTACAGGTTACACGTTACACTTCACAAACAGGTTCATCTGATGCCCGTGGGTGCAGCTCATTCTCTGCCAGAGACACAAATGGTTAAACAACTTTTTATTTATTTGCACAATTCGTTTAGATTTAAACAAGCCACTGAGGGCCATTCTGTTCCTGGCAATAATTAGTCAGGCCCTGTATATGCATTTGGTAATAACCGATGGGTACTCTGGTGATGGCACCGGGCTAGAGTGTGGGTTCTGTTTCCTAGTGAAGAATTGTGTAAACCATCACTTTTTAGTCAACACATCTGAAAAATATACACATAAGAATGAATATATGTTTCTAAATGATTTTATATTTGGCAGCCCATGCTAGTGACCTGAGCATGAACACGACATTCCCGTGCAAAACAACTTAGTGGCATTTTAGCTGCATTTCAATCATACAAGGGGCACATTTATCATCAAAAAGCCTTATGCTACTAAAATACTTTATGAATAATTACTTATTAAGACAGCTTAATCCTATAGAAGCGCTCATTTTATAAACTGTATCAGGTGGTTTCTCTTGCCTTACTGATTTGTGCGTCAGTAAGGTCACTTAACCCAGCGGCACAAAGATTGGTCTGTGCTAAATACTGTAAATCCCCTGCAAATACAGTACACAGGGAGACGTGCAGGTAACTGGGGGAACTTTACGTGTTTTTGTTGCTAACAATGACCCTTCAATGTCAAGGATTATGGTCCTGTAGACTTAGCATAATTTAGCCATAAGACTTGTTTTGGCACAAGTAAAGATTTTAAAGCCTATTCATATATGACAGTTTTTTTTATAACACATCTCATTCTGTTGTCTCTAGGTGAGAACTCTGAACCAAGGGGAGCAGAGAATAGGCACGGTAGGAATGTGAGACAGGGATGAGAGGAAAACATGAAATGACACAGCAATAGGAATAGAAAGATAATGGGAGGGGTGCGTCAGTCTTGGCGAGGCGGCAGTGAGAGGCCTAGTTTGTCCAGGACCATTTCTTGTGCGCGGCCTATGATTTCATGCCACCCTAGGTCTGTGGTAATTGTCATTTGTTTGTGAAATCCAGCTCAGATTAAGCATTTGAACCAGTTCAGTTCCTGCTGGATATGGTCAGTGGAGGGATCCGTATAAAGAGTAAGAAGAATCTAATTCCAGATTAGAGTTCATATAAGAAAATATTTCTCAAAGCTGAAAGGAGTACACATGAGCGAGGAGGATACATGGGCGAGAAAGCATCAGGACATGGAGAATACGCAGGTGAGGTAGCATCAGGACAAGGAGAATACTCGGGCAAGGAAGAATTGGGACAAAGGAGAATATGTGGGTGAGGTAGCATCAGGACAAGAAGTATAAGTGGTGTGGAAGCATCAGGACAAGGAGGATACATGGGTGAGGAAGCATCGGAACATGGAGAATATGTGGGCGAGGAAGCATCAGGACAAGGAGGATACACAGGTGAGAAAGCATCAGGACAAGGAGGATACACAGGTGAGAAAGCATTAGGACAAGGAGGATACACAGGTGACAAGGAGGATACACAGGTGAGGAGCCATCAGGACAATAAGGATACACAGGTGAGGAGCCATCAGGACAAGGAGGATTTACGGGTGAGGAACCATCAGTACAAGGAGGATACACAAGTAAGGAAGGATCGAGACAAGGAGGATACACAGGTGAGGAAGCATCAGGACAAGGAGGATACACAGGTGAGGAAGCATCAGGACAAGGAGGATACACAGGTGAGGAAGCATCGGGACAAGGAGAATTCACAGGTGAGGAACCTTAGGGACAAGGATACACAGGTGAGGAAGCATTAGGACAAGCAAGATACACAGCTGAGGAGCCATCAGGACAAGGAGGATACACAGGTGAGGAGCCATCAGGACAAGGAGGATTAACGGGTGAGGAACCATCAGTACAAGGAGGATACACAAGTGAGGAAGGATCGAGATAAGGAGGATACACAGGTGAGGACCCATCAGAAAAAGAAGGATACACAGGTGAGGAAGCATTAGGACAAGGAGGATACACAGGTGAGAAATCATCGAAATAAGGAGGATACACAGGCGAGGAAGCATCGGGACAAGGAGGATACACAGGTGAGGAAGCATCAGGACAAGGATACACAGGTGAGGAAGCATTCCTGACATGGAGTAAACACAGGTGAGGAAGCATCTGGACAAGGAGGATACACAGGTGTGGAACCATTGGGACAAGTAAGATTCACAGGTGAGGAAGCATCGGGACAAGGAGGATACACAGGTGAGGAAGCATCAGGACAAGGAATATTGACAGGTTAGGAAACATCAGGACAAGGAGGATATATAAGTGAGGAAGCATCGGGACAAGGAGGATACACAGGTGAGGAAGCATCCAGACAAGAAGGATACACAGGTGAGAAAGCATTGGGGCAAGGAGGATACATAGGGGAAGAAGCATCGGGACAAGGAGGATACACAGGTGAGGAAGCATCGGGACAAGGAGGATAAACGGGTGAAGAAGCATCAGGACAAGGATACACAGGTGAGGAAGCATCAGGACATGGAGGATTCACATGTGAGGAAGCATAAGGACAAGGAGAATTCACAGGTGAGGAACCATCGGGACAAGGAGTATACACAGGTGAGGAAGCATTAGGACAAGCAGAATACACAGGTGAGGAAGCATTAGGACAAGCAGGATACACAGCTGAGGAGCCATCATGACAAGGAGGATACACAGGTGAGGAAGCATCAGGACAAGGAGGATACACAGGTGAGAAAGCATCAGGACAAGGAGGATACACAGATGAGAAAACATCAGGACAAGGAGGATACACAGGTGAGAAAGCATCAGGACAAGGAGGATACATGGGTAAGGAAGCACTGGGACAAGGAGGATACACAGTTGAGGAAGCATTGGGACAAGGAGGATACACAGGTAAGGAAGCATAGGGACAAGGATGATACACAGGTGAGAAAGCATTGGTACAAGGAGTATACACAGGTGAGGAAGCATTGGGACAAGGATGATACACAGGTGAGGAAGCATCGGGACAAGGAGGATACACAGGTGAGGAAGCATTGGGACAAGGAGGATACACAGGTGAGAAAGCATTGGGACAAGGAGTATACACAAGTGAGGAAGCATTGGGACAAGGAGGATTCACAGGTGAGGAAGCATTGGGACAAGGAGGATACACAGGTGAGGAAGCATTGGGACAAGGAGGATGCCGGGTTGGAATTGGATTTAATGCTTATGAAATATACAGTCTGGAATTGCTCGTCATGCAGTGCTGGGAGGGCGAAAACAATCTTCATCTTTCTGTGAGTCGGTTTTCCACAGTGGGTGTTAAGTGGGACATAGCACTAAAGAAAAGAAACAGAAATATGACGGTAAGTGCACAGAAAGGACAATATTTGTGACTTTTCTGCTTTCTGTCCTTATGCTGTGAATATTGTAAAAATAACTACTAATGATTTTATTCTTGTGACTCTGGCCCTAGATGCACTAAATTTCTACTGCAGATGACAATTAGTAAACTACAATGTATTCTAAGGCCCTGATGATGTAAAACTCTCCACTCAGAGGAGATGATCTACAATGATCCTACAGCACTGCGAGATCCCTAGTGAGATTCTATAATGGCAGACTTTGCTTTTCTTCTCCAAGGGGCATTCCCTACATTTCTGTATGTGATGGAGAGACAAGCCCAGTGCAATATACAGTGGCAAGAAAAAGTATGTGAACCATTTGGAATTAATTGGTTTTCTGCATGAATTGGTTATAAAATGTCACCTTATCTTCATCAAAGTAACAAGTATAGACAAACACAATGTGCTTAAGCTAACAAAACAATATCAATCTTTCATGTCTTTATTGAACGCATCCCAGTAAGCATTCACAGTGCTGTGGGCAAATTTACCATTTACGGGCACACGTTAAATATCCAGCCATTACAAGTAACTTGTTAATGCTACCGTGAGCTTGCGGTTTCCCTTTGCGATAAGCGCAATTAACCAGAGGTCAGACCTCTGGTTAAAGATAAAAAGTTGTCCCAATCGCCCCCAAAATAAAGTGGACAGTACTTAGTAACAATATATTAATATGACCATTTTTATTTAAAAAAAATTAAAAAAACTACACGCAGCAGTTATGAATGGTTAAAGTGATGTAAAGGGATGTTGGGTGTTTGAAAAAAACCCAGCACCTAAAGGGCCTTTACATGGAGGTCAATGGGGGACTGTGTTTTCGCTTTAAATATATATATTTTTATAAGTGAAAGAAGCTCTAACCAACACCTCCAATCTCGTTTCATTAATTGGACACCAGGTTTGCCAAATTCCAAATCTAATCTAGTCATTAGCCTAGGGTTTAACATACTCTCTCCAACATATAATGTGAATATTTGAATGATATATTGAATATGTACAAGAACAATACCATAATTTGTGTATTAATTAAAACATATTGGGCCAGATTCCAAGTGGAGCGTTATTTAATGCTCCCGCTCAAGCGTTAACTGCACAAGAAGTAAGCTTCTTCACATAGCAAAATATGTTCTATTTATTCATAAATACATTTTATATATATATATGATGGTATTTTGGTACAGTATCTCTCTCTCTCTCTCTCTCTCTCTCTCTCTCTCTCTCTATATATATATATATATATATATATATATATATATATATATATATATATATAAAATAATGAAAAAATGCACTCTGGATTTATAAATACAAAAAGATTTACTCCATGACATTTTGAGGTTTTCACCCCTTCCTCAGACAAAAAAATGAGTGAACAATGACAAAATAAAAAGACATTCAAAGCCCCTCCCCACAGTGCTCCACCAATCCCATGCTGAACAGCATAACCATGTGCATTCATTGGTGTAAACAATATACAATTTCATAACAATCCTATGAAATAACTAAGAATAATATTAATCAGATACTAATATAATAGCCATATTAATGTGTGTGTAACTAAGTGTACTACATCTTGTGCATACATAACCTACTAACAGTGTGTATATGTTCGTGTATTTTGAAATGTGCCTCTATACATATTATGCCTCTATACATATTGGGCATAAACTTAAGAAACAGACCCAGGGATTTATATTTATAACCCTATTTGCAAGCAAGAATAATAACTATAATAATAATAATAATAACTAGTATTTATATAGGGCCTTTCTCCCAGTGGGACTCAAAGCGCTTTTTCAGCGCTCGCTCTCAGAATTAACCAAATCGGCAGCTGAATAGTAATAGTTGCTATTACTACCCACTTTAATGGTACTCATTTTATCGACCATGGAAGGATGAAAGGCTTTTGTAGTCAGGGCATTTAACCAACCTTACCGGCCCCAATCGTACCTTTAATTTCACGAAGGTATGGTACTAAATTCAAAGCAAGTTAAGATGTGTGGATTAGGACGCCATCCATGGCGTATCACTCCTGATGATTTCCCGGGCTTGAGGGGGCAGGGCTTACCAGCATCATAATGACGCTCATCTCTATGATGCACATTTGGCTAGCCAATCGTGATGCGTGTGTTGGTTGACAACGGTTGTGTTAGTGAACACAAAAACATATGTTTCGTTGGACTTACGATCCGACTAGATGGCTCTAATTTGATAGGGGATGGTGTCTCTATGAATCATTATCATTATATGAAGCTATATCATACTGTAGCTATACTGCTGTAGCGGTGTTTATGTTATAAATAAGTTATATATGTCAAACACATTGGACTCTAAAGTTTATATGGCCAGAAGGATGGATCATTCAAATTTTCTGAACTATCATAGGGAGAAAAATAGATACATAACTAAATTGTTAATCACAATATGTTATGTGTATACATATAAATCTATACTCACTACTCACCACTAGAAATGGAAAAGGAATGGGTAAATACATATATAAAAGGCAGGAAAATAACTAACTACAGAAAAATAAAAAACAGAAAAATAACGGCAGCAATATAAATTCAGAAAAATAAATACATCAATCAATAAATAAAGAAAGAAAACAAAGGCAGGAAAGAATAACTGGGGGCATATCACCCAGAACATGATATATCAATAATTATTAGCTACTATTGGACCATTATACAAGAATATTCGTATGGTTATTGGCATATCCTGCAATCTAATTAGTCAAGAGGATCATATCTACCACCAGATCAAGCAATTAACATAAAACAGTGCCAATCAATATTGGCATTGAGTCCTTTCGGATGTAATGTGTCTAATCTAAAGATCCATCTGGCTTCCACCTGTAATAGCCTCTTCTTCCTGTCCCCCCTCAACTCAGGAGGGGGCATGATCTATCAGAATGAATCTTCGAACTTTAACAGTATGTTGGGCTTCCAAAAAGTGTTGTGCCACAGGTTGATCAGTTTTCTTGGTGTCTAGAGCCGCCCTGATGGCACTGCAGTGATTTGCTATTCTTTTTCTAATAACATCATCAGTCTTACCCACATAATACATGCCACATTCACAGCTCAGTAGATATACCACAAATTTGGTTGAGCATGTCATGAGGTGCTGGATTTTATACTGTTTATTCTTATGTGGGTGTCTGAACGTTGAGCTTTGTATCATGGCACTACATGTAGTGCAGATTGGGCATCTGTATGATCATTGTTTGTTAGTTTTCAACCAATGGTCATGCTTGTAGCAGTGTATAGGACCAGTTTTCATCAAGAGATCTTTCAAATTGCTGTTCCTTTGTAGCCCATTCTGGGCATTGTGTTATCCCCAAATGGTAAGGTGGGGTCTGTTTGTAGCACCCACCAATTCTTCCTTATACTGTTCGCCAGTACATAGGATGTGGGACCGAATGTAGTGATCCCGTAACTTTCTCTTCTGTGGTATGTAAGTCCTTATCCAAGAGTAGGGTGACTTGATCTGTCTTGTTCACCTCCTCTTTAACCAAAGTTATTAGTTGATGTGCATATCCTCTCTTTAAGAATTTCTCAGTCATCTCTTGTACTTGAGTAGATACTACATCTGTTAGAGAATTTTAGGGATTGCTCTAATGAATAATCTTGGGTGATTACTAGTGGTTAGAAGAATTGAATTGCTGTCTGTGGGTTTCTGATATAGTGTTGTTGCCAATCTTGTATCATTTTTGAATATTCTCAGATCCAAAGAGTAAATCTTATTCATATTGTATGATAGTTTGAATTTCACTGGGGTTGTCATGCTGTTAAAGGGACAGTCAACACCAGAATTGTTGATGTTTAAAAAGATAGATAATCCCTTTAGAACCCATTCCCAAGTTTTGCATAACCAACACTGTTATATTAATATACTTTTTACCTCTGTGATTAACTTGTATCTAAGCATCTTCTGACAGCCCCTGATCACATGACATTTTATTTTTTATCTATTGACTTTCATTTTAGCCAATTAGTGCAGTGTCTGCCACAAGCCACGCGCATGATCACAGTGTTATCTATATGGCACACATGAACTAGCTCTCCCCTGCTGTGAAAGCAAATAAAAAAGAATGTGATAAGAGGCGGCCTTAAAGGCTTAGAAATTATAATATGAGCCTTCCTAGATTGATCTTTCAACTAAGAATACCAAGAGAACAAAGCAAAATTGGTGATAAAAGTAAATTGGAAAGTTGTTTAAGATTGCATGCCCTATTTGAAACATGAAAGTTTTTTTTGGACTGTCCCTTTAATTTCAGAAACCCATCCCACTTGGTCTTCCTCCTTCGCGTTCCAGATGAGGAAGATATCATCAATGTATCTTTTATAAAATGATACATTGGAATTATCATATACCTTCATCATCATTGATTCGTAGTTGTCCATGTAGAGGTTGGCGTATAAGGGGGCCATACTTGAGCCCATAGACATCCCTGTAAGTTTTTTGTAGAAAGTGGTCCCAAATCGGAAATAGTTATGCGTCAAGCATAAATGCAACATTTTTCAAATGTATTCTGGCTCAGGTCCAATGTAAGGGTTCCTCAACAGTGCTTGTTCCACTGCTGTCACTCCAATCAAGTGTGCTATGATGGTATATAGACTGTTCACGTCCATACTCACAAGATATTCTGAAGGACCCAAATGTAATATGCTTGAAATCTGATCATATCTGAAGAATCCTTGATATACAAATTCATTCTGCCAACCAATGGCTGTAAGTAGTGATCAATCAATATCGACAGTGTTTGAAGCAGAGAGCCACTGGCCGATACAATCGGTCGCCCAGGGGGTTTGTCAAGTCTCTTATGGATTTTAGGTATTGTGTAGAGTATTGGAATGATGTGATGTGGAACTGTTAGCCAGTCAAAAGTAGCCTGATCTATCCATCCTTTCTCTAGACCTTCCAATAAGATGAGCTTGATTTCTGCTTGAAATTTCACTGTGAGATCCTTAGGTAAGGGACTATACGTGGTAGTATCCATCAATTGTGATATAATGTCCTCCTTGTAATCCACGTAGTTCAGGATAACCGTGGACCCTCCCTTATCCACTGGCCTGATGACAATGTTGGGATCTTGTGCAAGATTGAGGATAGCTGCTCTCTCATCCATATAGATGTTCTGTTTGGCCTTGGTAATGAACATAGGTTGTGTGTCTTGTGTTACAAGGCGCATGTATGTTTTGATGCTTGGGTTGAATTGCACCGGATCAAACGTGCTAGAATGTTTACATTTATTTGCATCCAATTCTTTATTGTTCAGTTAAAAGAATTCTTTTAATTTCAGTGTCCACTGAAATTTATGCAGGTCCAACAATATGTCAAAAGGTCTAGTCTGTGTTGTTGGAACAAAACTAAGACCCCTATTCATGTTCAGACATAGTTCTTAAACTGAGATTAATGACTAATTCCTCCTCATTCTTCCAGACTGTAACAATTCAGACAGAAACATTTCAATATTGTTGTCTTGATTTACATGAATAACTGAAGTCATGCAGTAAATAAATATGTTATCCCAATTTGCACATATAAATAATGACTTGTATATATATGTATAACATATCAGGATGTTTAATATAGTTAAGGAGAGCTCAGCATATAGAATATGCTTGGCTAACTGGTAACTTATGATACAGATATGTAAACCAGTATGAAATAGGTATATGAAATAAATACGAATAATGCTAAATCGTATGTAATTCAAATAGGTAAATGTTACAGGACAATGAAGCAAATGGAAACGCTTACCAAGCGTAGATAAAGGATATGTGGATATGTTGAAGTTTGTTTAAGTATTAAGCAGATACTTGCAGAGCTGGATTTAGCAGCGATAGCGGTAGAGAGGAAGTCAGTAGCGTGGCGTGAGCGGAGGAACACAACGGCCGTCGGTGACGTCACCCGCCTGTCAGCTGAGATCTCCAATGCTTGTACAGAAGAGCTGGGAGAATGGAGAGACGAATAGGATGCAGCAGAGGAGTAGTTTCAAGACACAGACAGGTTCAGTAAACACGGAGTCCTGGTGGCAGAAACTGGTTGGCCAGTACTTAGAATTAGATCATCAATACCAAGCAAGGAAAAGATGCAGAGGTGTGCCTTATAAAGCATAATGAGAATGAGAGAGAGGCTACAGACGTTAACCCTATAGTGCAGAGAAAGGATGTTACACAGACAGAGGTGGTCTTCTTGTTGACCCCCTCTCCTTGTGTGTGGCCTTCTTCCATGCGTCTATGGCTGGACCTGGTAGTCAGCCCTAAAAAAGACTGGAACCCTGCAGCCATCTGTTGGGATTGTTGTGCAGATGGGGGAGCCTCAGAATCAGAGCCAGAACTGCTGTCAATCGTATTTAGTTGAGGTCTAGTAAACGCCCTCTGCCTCCGTGGTGTCCACTGGAAGTAGGTATTGCGTTCCTCAGGGGTCAATGTCCATTTGTAGATCTTTTTGTCCTTTTATTCCTCTATAACATATTGAAGTTCTTAAAGTTAGTTATAGCATCTTTGTATTCCTTGATCTGTATGGTCAATTTGTTGAGCCAATCTTCAGATGTGTCGTTCTGCAGTATTGCAGTTTTGATTTGCTCAAATTGGATAATCTCCAATGAGCTCTGGCTTCTTCTATAACCAATTATATCAAGTCCAAAGAGCATTTGTTAAGCACTGCGCACCATTTTCTGCAGAATTCCGGATCTGATATACTGATAGTTGGGACATTTCTTATTCTGAACCCCCTCTGGATTATCTTTTTCTTATAATACTCAGATAAGTAAGTCCCGTAAAGTTGGGGATCAGTCTCTCTTTGTTTTAATTTAACATATCCAGGTATACAGAGTTGGCTGTTTCAGGCCCTGTTGTAGGGTCTGTTATGACTGTCTCAAACAGAATCCTTGCCACATCCTCCTCAGTTAGAGATAATACGTCAGCTCCTTCCACCACTGTCTGTGTTGCGTCCTGGATAGTACTGCCCACAGCTATGTCCATGCTGTCTGAGTCATACAGGTATCAACCCACATAGTTGCCAACATTTGAAAAAAAATTCCAGGGACACTTTGCAGCTATCACTTAACTGCATGAACATTTTTACCACACCCCCTGCCCTAAAGTTCCACCCACTTTGCCAAACCCACATAATTAGCATAATTTAGCTCTCCTTATTTATTATGGTGCAGATTATATATATATATATATATATATATACGGCCGACCATGATGGCCACACCACACTGAAGCTCCGACAACAAGCTGGGTGTTTTTACTGACAAAGGTCATTAACTCAACGCAGAATATAAAAATCTGACATTGGGCTAGCATGCTGGAGTACTTTCACATCTTTTAATATCTCTAATTTAACGACATGACCAAGTGACAGTTTGGAGGCCTACAGGGAGTGCAGAATTATTAGGCAAATTAGTATTTTGACCACATCATCCTCTTTATGCATGTTGTCTTACTCCAAGCTGTATAGGCTCGAAAGCCTACTACCAATTAAGCATATTAGGTGATGTGCATCTCTGTAATGAGAAGGGGTGTGGTCTAATGACATCAACACCCTATATCAGGTGTGCATAATTATTTGGCAACTTCCTTTCCATGAACTGAGAAAAGTCAAGCGTGCAGCTGCCAAGATGCCACTTGCCACCAGTTTGGCCATATTTCAGAGATGCAACATCACTGGAGTGCCCAAAAGCACAAGGTGTGCAATACTCAGAGACATGGCCAAGGTAAGAAAGGCTGAAAGACGACCACCACTGAACAAGACACACAAGCTGAAACGTCAAGACTGGGCCAAGAAATATCTCAAGACTGATTTTTCTAAGGTTTTATGGACTGATGAAATGAGAGTGAGTCTTGATGGGCCAGATGGATGGGCCCGTGGCTGGATTGGTAAAGGGCAGAGAGCTCCAGTCCGACTCAGATGCCAGCAAGGTGCAGGTGGAGTACTGGTTTGGGCTGGTATCATCAAAGATGAGCTTGTGGGGCCTTTTCGGGTTGAGGATGGAGTCAAGCTCAACTCCCAGTCCTACTGCCAGTTTCTGGAAGACACCTTCTTCAAGCAGTGGTACAGGGAGAAGTCTGCATCCTTCAAGAAAAACATGATTTTCATGCAGGACAATGCTCCATCACACGCGTCCAAGTACTCCACAGCGTGGCTGGCAAGAAAGGTTATAAAAGAAGAAAATCTAATGACATGGCCTCCTTGTTCACCTGATCTGAACCCCATTGAGAACCTGTGGTCCATCATCAAATGTGAGATTTACAAGGAGGGAAAACAGTACACCTCTCTGAACAGTGTCTGGGAGGCTGTGGTTGCTGCTGCACGCAATGTTGATGGTGAACAGATCAAAACACTGACAGAATCCATGGATGGCAGGCTTTTGAGTGTCCTTGCAAAGAAAGGTGGCTATATTGGTCACTGATTTGTTTTTGTTTTGTTTTTGAATGTCAGAAATGTATATTTGTGAGATGTTATATTGGTTTCACTGGTAAAAATAAATAATTGAAATGGGTATATATTTGTTTTTTGTTAAGTTGCCTAATAATTATGCATAGTAATAGTCACCTGCACACACAGATATCCCCCTAAAATAGCTATAACTAAAAACAAACTAAAAACTACTTCCAAAACTATTCAGCTTTGATATTAATGAGTTTTTTGGGTTAATTGAGAACATGGTTGTTGTTCAATAATAAAATTAATCCTCAAAAATACAACTTGCCTAATAATTCTGCACTCCCTGTATATACCTACGGAACTGCACCTAACATCCTGGCCGTAACTTTCCTGGCACCTCAACATCTGGCTATAAATTGTGTTGATCGGTAGGATCCAGCTGCTGAACCCAATTGTCTAAGCCAAGCCTTTTTTTTCTCACTTTCCGTGTACTGTGGCTATCAAAGCAACTACGGAGTGTATAATTCACACACCTGAATCTGCAGAGCTCCCTGATATACTCCGGAGGGTTGGGGCTCCGTTCCAAAGTAAGAACCTGATTCACAGCAGTGGATTAGGCACTTGGTGCCCTGCAGAAAAGGCATTTTTTTGATCCACAGTGAGTAGCTACTTCGCTGCATTTTTAGTATGTGACGCATCTCTCTATCATAATGGCGCCGTTTGTCTCTGTATAGAGACACTAAGACAGCACACGCTTCCCGAGTGTAATTAGGAATATAAACATTTACTGCATAAAGTTTTATTGCCTACCACTTCCAACACTTGGAAATTCAGCCATACTATATATATTTTCCCAAGTTTATCTGAGAATTGTCGTGGAACAACATCAAAAGAACTACATTAATATAGTTGTTTATTGCTCCAATTGTATTGACCCAGTAACGTCTCTTATTTATTACCTCAAAGTGATCATCTAATACATTCTATACTTATAAGTGCATAAAATACTTCATTGTGACTTTAACCTGCAATAGCATTTTTTAGATACTCTAACTGCCTGCTACACAATTTTGCGAAAAACAGTAGTATCCAGCACTGTAACCCAGGAAACAGGAGACCAGTGCAAGTAACTGCCAACTTGCAAGCAATAGTATGAAAAACAAACAAGGTGGTCTCCTTGCAAAATTCCTTATTTTATTGTGTACAAAAGGAACAGGAACAAACAAAGTCACGACGTTTCGGGGCCGTGCCCCTTAATCATGTGATCACATGATTAAGGGGCACGGCCCCGAAACGTCGTGACTTTGTTTGTTCCTGTTCCTTTTGTACACAATAAAATAAGGAATTTTGCAAGGAGACCACCTTGTTTGTTTTTCATGCTACACAATTTTGGAAAGGCATTTTCGATGGGAACTGAGATTTATTAATATCACAAGCTCTTGATCCTAGCAGGCACACACTCCCCCTCCTTTTCCCGTTGTTTAGCATAGCAACGGGCCATATCCTCCATTCCTTTTCTCAAGATCGCCCTGTGAGTGCAACTTCCCTGGGGAGTGCTGTGTACCTAGTGAGTGCATAACTAACGGATACAAGACGCTTAAAGTGTGCAGTTTTCCTTTATTTTTTTTTCTAATAACGCTACATATTATACATAATGTCACAAAGGAAATCTGCAAAAAATGATAAAATGCAGAAATCAAATCAAGGAGTCAAGGTGCAGTAACCACTTTTTTCAAACACACAGACAAAACTAAAAGTAAAAAAGACTCTGAGGCCTATTTATCATAGGTCTTGCGGATCTGATCGGACAGTGTGGATCAGGTCCGCAAGACCTCACTGAATGCGGAGAGCAATACGCTCTCCGTATTCAGCACTGCACCAGCAGGGAGGTGTCAATCAACCTGATCGTACTCGGTTGGGTTGAATTCCGGCGCTTCCTGTCTGCCTGCTCAGAGCAGGCGGACAGGGTTATGGAGCAGCGATCTTTGTGACCGCTGCTTCATAACTGCTGTTTCTGGCGAGTCTGAAGACTCGCCAGAAACACAGGCCCACATGTTCCTTACGGAGCTTGATAAATGGGCCCCTCTGAATTAACACGGCCATCTCTTGATGACAACTCATGCGACATGGTGAATATTTCTGGTTGCTCTTCTCTAATAACCCCTGGAAATAGAGATGACACTCCTATTACTTACAGAGCAATGGAAGCCCTTATTGAGAAGGTAAAGTCTTGTATCAAGGATGAATGTGTGGATTTAAAGAAAGACATTAATGACCTGGGCCATAGAGTCAACTCGTTGGAAGAGCATGAATTTGCCATATCTCAAAGAATAGCGGACCTTTCTTCTAAGGTATCACAACAACGTCAGCATATAACAGATCTTGAAGATAAACTAGAAGATTTGGAAAATCGTTCTAGTCGCAGCAACCTTAGATTTAGGGGTATTCCAGAAAGAGTATTAAATAACTAAATTCAGGAATATCTACAAGCCTTTTTTGTGGAGATGGTGAAAGATGACACAGAAGATTCACCCACTATAATCTTTGATAGGGCTCAGTGATCTCTACGCCCTAAACCATTGGCCGACTCTCCACCTAGAGACATAATTGTCCACTTTCAAAATTTTCAACAAAGAGAGGAGATCTACAACATTGCTAGGAAACAACAAGCCATAATGTTCCAAGGACATCGTATCTAAGTATTTCAAGACCTTTCAACCAGAACCCTTCAAAAACTAAGAGACTTTACAACTTTAACTACTCATCTGCGCTCATTAAAAATCCTTTATAGATTGGGATTTCCTACATCTGTGATCGCCGTGAAAAATGGTAAAAATTTTGAATGCTCTTCTTTGTCTGAAATAGACAAATTTTGTAATTTGATTAATATTTCGCTTCCTGATACAGAAGATCCTCAATTTTCCCATAAACAATCTTCAAGATAGGACAATCCCAAACCTCAAAGACGCCCTTGGTCTGAAATGCCCACTAAACAAAATAAACGTAGACAAGTTAATTTAGTTGAAAATGATTCAGAACTGCCAGGATGAGTAAATATGACTTTCTGCTTTCTTTTTCTATTCCCCTTATTTTAGTAATTTCGAGGTTGATATCTACACTAGCAAACCTAATGTTTAGGTAGGTTTATGTTCACTACCAAGTCATTGTAGTTTGCCATATATTTGGCAGGTTATGTTTATTTTCTAGTTAACCCAGAGTTATAGTTAAAGCCAGAATATTTAACTACTGTTCTTATGCCTTAGCTACACTGGATTATGTACTTGTTTACTTTACAATGTAATACTTATTTTTATGACAAAGACACTTTAAAATGTTATACTTATTTATTTCACCCATTGGTTATACTTTGACCCATCTCCAACCTATAATGTTTACTTTTATGACCAGTTGAGCTAGGTATTACAATAAATTTGCCTTATAAGCCAAGCAGTTACTAGTTAATTACCTGTAGTTATAATGCGCTAAGTTAATTCTTATTGGCCATATTTTCAGCAGGTTATATTTAACTTGGATCAATGTTAAGGCCTAATTGCTTACTCATTATGTCTTTGTTCTAGATGTGTGGAAAGGTGATAACTAAGCGCCAACTATATAATGCAACAGACCTCCAGCTCTAATAAATTGGCACCTAGTTGCCAAGGGTGGATTCAATTTTAAGATTGGATATCCGAGTGCCAAACAACGTAGGCAGGGTCTATGGGCAGATAGTCAAATACCAAAGGTAACAACAGGTTGAAATAATATGATTTAATACATAAGATAAAAAAGTTGGTACATTTAAAATTATACAACAATTAGTCATGGATCCATGTTACACTTTAAAATATATATTGAAACACTAGGAACAATTTAAAAATGCTTGTAGAACAATAAATAACAACAAAAAATATCTAACAAATAATATCTATCGCATAAACTTAAATTCTAATATGTGAATGCTAGGAGCGCTTATGCACACTCTATTTATAAAAACATTGGGTTACAATGCACAGGTGGATAGATTCCAGGTTGCTTGAAACCAGTGGGTGTGAAATGTAAGTGGCTCCAAATTGGGGTTTTGCCTATGTGTTTATCCAAAATTGTGTAAATCCTAACAGGTGGACAAAAAATGTTACAGGAATGTCTGGAACCTGAATTCAAAATATAAGACCTGAGGTTGCGCCTATGTGTTTATCCAAAAAGGGTGTAAATCCTAACAAGTGAAAAAATGTGAGAAAAATATTGCAGGGGTGTGTGAACTTTATTTTCAAAATAAACAATGAATTCAAAATAAAACGATATACAAGTGAATTTTGGACAAATCAACTAATGCAAACATAAAGCACAAATAGAACCAAAAAAAAAAAACAAAAACAAAAAAAACAACAGCACAACTTTGAAGTGTGTTCAAATGTGTTTCTGCTTGCAAACTGTGATGTGATGTGAACAAATATCTGTTATAAACACTGAATAGTGGCAAAACTTTGTGCTGTTTTTTGTTTTGTTTTGTTTTTCTGCAATATTTTTCTCACATTTTTTCACTTGTTAGGATTTACACCCTTTTTGGATAAACACATAGGCACAATCTCAGGTCTTATATTTTGAATTCAGGTTCCAGACATTCCTGTAACATTTTTTGTCCACCTGTTAGGATTTACACAATTTTGGATAAACACATAGGCAAAACCCCAATTCGGAGACACTTACATTTCACACCCACTGGTTTCAAGCAACCTGGAATCTATCCACCTGTGCATTGTAACCCATTGTTTTTATAAATAGAGTGTGCATAAGCGCTCCTAGCATTCACATATTAGAATTTAAGTTTTATGCGATAGACATTATTTGTTAGGTTTTTTTTGTTGTTATTTATTGTTAAACAAGCATTTTTAAATTGTTCCTATTGTTTCAATATATATTTTAAAGTGTAACATGGATCCATGACTAATTGTTGTATAATTTTAAATGTACCAACTTTTTTATCTTATGTATTAAATCATATTATTTCAACCTGTTGTTACCTTTGGTATTTGACTATCTGCCCATAGACCCTGCCTACGTTGTTTGTTCTAGATGTACTGTGAATTTTATATAAGTCTACCTTACAATGTATTGTTTATTTTCTTAACCAGAAATGTTAGAAATGTATATTAATTGATTTCAGCTGCTAGCTACACAGTGTTTTCTACATAGGACTTATTTGAAGCTGGAATATTTACCTTGATGGTTAGTCATATTATATGTTACAATAATTAGTTTGGTAGCCATAGATGATGCTGATTACATTTTTCTAGTCACAATGCTTTATGTTTATTTTTCTATTCGGCATACCTGTTAACCTATATTCCTATACACCCTAAAATTGAGTGTTATTGTGCTCTAACATTAGTTGGTCACTTTTAGGGCATAAGAGCTCTGCTGATTTTTTGTACCTTTTTATTTAAACAAAAAAAAAAAACGATATGCATGCACCCAGCTTGTTATATAGCTCCTCATACAACAGCTCTTACCAGGATTTGTGCGATCTTTACTCAAACAATTCTTGAAATATTTAAACTCAGATTATTTTTCTTCCCCTTTTTGTTTTCCTCTTCCTGATTTCTCTATTTGTTTTAAATACTCCCCTGATACCCACCAACCAAATATTCTGAATCATTTTATATATTGCTCTGCCTATTAGCATTTTCTAGTCCATAACAGACATGACAACACATCCTAGAGTAGGCTCACTTGTCATAGCGAGCCAAAATGTCAAAGGCTTTTTATCTGCGGAAAAACGATCTATAGCCTACTATGATTTTTATAAAAAAGAGATAGATATTGTTATGATACAGGAAACCCATTTTTAAAAACTTAATGAACCCACACTATCCACAAGATATTATGATCAACACTTCTTCAGCTCAGGTCCCTATAGGAAAAACTGAGTTTGTATATCTCTTAAACGTAATACCCCCTTTGAGCTCCTACAAAAGTATGCTGATAAAGAAGGCAAAATTTTGATCCTAGTTGAACTATGCTATGGAAGTCCGATCACATTAGCAAATATTTATGCTCCAAATAAACCTACTCCCTTTTTCTTTAGGTCTCTGGTCAACAAATTACTAGATATTTCTAAAGGCCCAATTATATTAGGAGGAGATTTTAATATCCCCATTAATCCAGTATTAGATACTTCTGCTGAGAAATAATACCTTTGTAACAACTTAGTGAAGAATAATTGTGCAACCCTACAATCTATCACTTTATTTGATACCTGGAGGACCGTTCACACAACTCGGAAAGATTATACTTTTTTCTCGCACCCACAACATTCATACTCTAGGTTGGACTATATCTTTTGTGATCAATCATTTCTGACAAATCTCATTCATTCTAAAATATCCCACACGTCTTGGTCTGACCATGGTATGGTCATCACAACCTTTAATTGGTCCACTAAATCACAAAATACATTCAATTGGAGACTAAATGACTCCATCCTCACAAATCAAGAAACAATAGATGAAATAGTAAAATTCACTGATGAATATTTTCTCATCAACAAACATGAGGATACATCTGCTGCAAAAAATTGGGAGGCATATAAATGCTATATTCAAGGTGTGCTAATAAAACACAATGCCAAACAGCAGAAACTTAGATCTGCTCAATTTACTTCCCTAACAAAAGATCTAGAAAACCCTGAAATCTATTCATAAATTAGATCCGACATCCACCCAAAAATATTCTAACTTAACTGTAACAAGAGACAACCTTAATAAATTTCTAATACAAACTGCTTACTACCAAAGCAAAATTTTTCATAGAGAGTAATAAAGCAGGACGTTTATTGGCTAGATCTCTTAAAAAACAAAAATATACTACATTTATTAGATCTCTTACACATACATCAGGCAAGTCCATTACCAAAAATGAGGATATTGCAGATGCTTTTGTCTCTTATTATTCTAAACTCTACAACCTTAATCCAAATTTAGCTCCTGATAAAATTAGTAGTATAGAAACGTATCTAGCTGCACTGAAAACCCCATCAATCTCAGATGATGATAGACAACTTTTAGACTCCCCTATAACATTGCAAGAAATCAAAACCACAATAAATGCACTTCCAAATGGTAAGTCCCCTGTTCCGGATGGTCTCACAGAAATTTTTTATCAGATTCTACAGGCTCAATTATGTTCACATTTATATACACTCTTCACCTCCATAGATCAGGGCAATGCTTTTTCCCAACCTTTGTTGGAAGCCCTAATTACGGTCATTCCAAAACAAGATAAATCAAGAGACCAAGTTGGAAACTATAGACCAATAACGCTTATAAATATTGATATAAAGATATATGCCAAAATACTCACAAATCGCATGAACACAATCTTACCAAAAATAGTACATCCGGATCAGGTGGGATTTGTTAAAGGTAGAGAGGCAAAAGATAATACAATCAGAGTACTTCACTCTTTACAAAATGCTTCTGATAATAATACTCCTCTCACTCTTCTTTCCACTGATGCGGAAAAAGCTTTCGACAGGGTGGACTGGCATTTTATGTAGAAAACTCTGTCAAAATTTTTCTTCTCAAACACGTTTCCAATGGTACGCGTCAAGGCTGCCCGCTTTCGCCTTTTCTATTTGCCCTTACTGTAGAGATATTAGCAATACAGATCAGAAATAACCCTTATATTCAAGGTGTACAATATGACAATCTTACTCAAAAATGCCTCCTATTTGCAGACAATGTGATCCTTACTCTTCACCATCCACAACATTGCCTGCATTAATACAGACTTTAGAAAATTATAAACAAATCTCCAAATCCTCCATTAACATGGAGAAGTCTGGGCTGATACCAATCAACCTAGCACTACAAGATATAGATTTTATAGCCCATAATACCGACTTTGCTATCACAGATAAGTTTAAATATTTGGGTCTCATAATTCCATAAAATGCTCAAGATCTTTATCATGATAATTTTATTCTTCTCCAAACTACCATAAAAAAGAACCTTCTAGAGACCTGGCACAAACAAGGTCAGAGTGGCTCAATATACCTTATACGTCAGTAAAGAGGATGGAGGACCTAATGTCCCTAACATGAACTATTACAGAGCAGCACATTTTTCGAGAATAATATCTTGGAATCTTGCAAGTCCATCTAATTTGTGGAAACAGATTGAAAGTTCTTTGTCCCATGTTAAATATATGAGCTATATGAACTGGCTACCTAAATCAGCCAAACCACAAACATTGCAGCGTAATAGATATATTAAGGGCACTCTAGATGTTTGGGATTATGTAATTACCCGAATTAAAGGGGTGTCTACCCCAATATCTCCTTTGACCCCGTTGTTGAACAACCGCTTATTTATTCACCATGGCTCCTTCATTCTCACTAATGTGATTGAAAACCTACAGAAACTACCTATATATTTAATCCCAGATTCTGTCGGTGTTAAGGACAGACTCTTATTAAATGAAGAATTAGGATCGCCATTCCATAATTGGTACTCATATTTGCAAATTAGATATGCAATAAACAATAACTCTTATAAGCAAGACAGTTGTGCATTATCTTTCTATGACATATACAGGGAGTGCAGAATTATTAGGCAAGTTGTATTTTTGAGGATTAATTTTATTATTGAACAACAACCATGTTCTCAATGAACCCAAAAAACTCATTAATATCAATGCTGAATCATTTTCGAAGTAGTTTTTTGTTTGTTTTTAGTTGTATCTATTTTAGGGGGATATCTGTGTGTGCAGGTGACTATTACTGTGCATAATTATTAGGCAACTTAACAAAAAACAAATATATACCCATTTCAATTATTTATTTTTACCAGTGAAACCAATATAACATCTCAACATTCACAAATATACATTTCTGACATTCAAAAACAAAACAAAAACAAATCAGTGACCAATATAGCCACCTTTCTTTGCAAGGACACTCAAAAGCCTGCCATCCATGGATTCTGTCAGTGTTTTGATCTGTTCACCATCAACATTGCGTGCAGCAGCAACCACAGCCTCCCAGACACTGTTTAGAGAGGTGTACTGTTTTCCCTCCTTGTAAATCTCACATTTGATGATGGACCACAGGTTCTCAATGGGGTTTAGATCAGGTGAACAAGGAGGCCATGTCATTAGATTTTCTTCTTTTATACCCTTTCTTGCCAGCCACGCTGTGGAGTACTTGGACGCGTGTGATGGAGCATTGTCCTGCATGAAAATCATGTTTTTCTTGAAGGATGCAGACTTCTTCCTGTACCACTGCTTGAAGAAGGTGTCTTCCAGAAACTGGCAGTAGGACTGGGAGTTGAGCTTGACTCCATCCTCAACCCGAAAAGGCCCCACAAGCTCATCTTTGATGATACCAGCCCAAACCAGTACTCCACCTCCACCTTGCTGGCGTCTGAGTCGGACTGGAGCTCTCTGCCCTTTACCAATCCAGCCACGGCCCATCCATCTGGCCCATCAAGACTCACTCTCATTTCATCAGTCCATAAAACCTTAGAAAAATCAGTCTTGAGATATTTCTTGGCCCAGTCTTGACGTTTCAGCTTGTGTGTCTTGTTCAGTGGTGGTCGTCTTTCAGCCTTTCTTACCTTGGCCATGTCTCTGAGTATTGCACACCTTGTGCTTTTGGGCACTCCAGTGATGTTGCAGCTCTGAAATATGGCCAAACTGGTGGCAAGTGGCATCTTGGCAGCTGCACGCTTGACTTTTCTCAGTTCATGGGCAGTTATTTTGCACCTTGGTTTTTCCACACGCTTCTTGCGACCCTGTTGACTATTTTGAATGAAACACTTGATTGTTTGATGATCACGCTTCAGAAGCTTTGCAATTTTAAGAGTGCTGCATCCCTCTGCAAGATATCTCACTATTTTTGACTTTTCTGAGCCTTTCAAGTCCTTCTTTTGACCCATTTTGCCAAAGGAAAGAAAGTTGCCTAATAATTATGCACACCTGATATAGGGTGTTGATGTCATTAGACCACACCCCTTCTCATTACAGAGATGCACATCACCTAATATGCTTAATTGGTAGTAGGCTTTCGAGCCTATACAGCTTGGAGTAAGACAACATGCATAAAGAGGATGATGTGGTCAAAATACTCATTTGCCTAATAATTCTGCACTCCCTGTATAATACTCAGGGGCTCCTTCCCTGAAAAACAACCTGCATATTTGCTGCAATGGAATGAAGAGTTACTGTGCAATTTAAATGATGATGACTAGAAACGGTGTTTAAATTGGTCCACTCTTCCTCTACTTCTTTAACTATGTCTAAATTGAATTACAAAATACTTGCCCGGTGGTATTTAACACCTCACCGTCTTCGAAACATCTATCCAAACGCTTCTTCTAGTTGTTGAAAGAGATGTAGAGAGATAAGTACTATGAGCCCTATTTGGTGGTCTTGCCCCAACATTACTACCTTTTGGTTGCAAATAGGACAAAGTATGAACTGCATTTTAGGCACGACTATTTCTCTCAACTCGCATATCATCCTCCTTAACCATACACCACGTCTTAACTGTGTATATTGTAAAAGATTGCTTCATATAATGTTAACTTGTGCCAAGAGATTAATTCCAAGACTATGAAAGACACAACAGATCCCTACTTTTTCTCAATGGGTCTCGGAAGTAGACCATATTCTCACACTTGAGAGAATGCATTATTGTTATATAGGCAAACAAGATTTCATATTATTTTTGTTGGATCAAACACTATACAATAATGTATAGAACAGTTAGACAACTTGGTAATGATAAAAACTAGTACTCAATTTGTTTGAATTATTATGTTCTAAAAATGTTCATGTTTCGATGAACATTTATATTTACAGATATATAACAGTTATGAGAAATTGAGATTAATGATACAGGATATTTTTTTTGCATACCCTTCCCATTTCCCTTTCCTAATCCCATATTTATATTTATGTTATTGTCTAAGCATTTTACTCCATGACAAAAAATGTGGGTTGTCTTATTGGTACAAAAGTGTATTTCTTTAAAAATGTTTAATGATTGATACTATATGTTACATTATTGTGAAAACTATTTACCCAATAAAAAACATCTGAATGAAAAAAAAAAGTTATAACTTGGATGAAGAACGGACCTGTGTGGTGCTTAAAGTGTGTTCTATATTTATTAAACCATTAAAATGCATCATCTTCACTGTGTCTGTCTACAGTTGGAGATAGGAGAACAAAGCTGTAGGTGTCCCAAGCTGAGACCTTAAATGTGCAGATGTGTATGTTTTTCATCATTGCCTCCCTCTTCCTTGATATTATGTATATTTTAACTAGTGAATGTACCTGGTAATCTTAAAAGGACAGTTAAGTCAACATTATCTATAAGTTTAATGATTCAGACAGCATGCAATAAAAAAAAAAAACTTTCCAATTTACTAATATTATCTAATTTGTTTAGTTTTATGGTATCCATTACTGAAAAGCATTACTAGGTAGGTTCGGGAGCAACAATGCACTACTGGGAGCTAGCTGTTGATTGGTGGCTGCAATTATATATGCCTCTTGTCATTGGCTCACCCCATGTAGCCATCTAACTCCCAGTAGTGCATTGCTGCACCTTTACCAAAAAGAATAAAGAAAATGTGATAGTATAAGTAAATTGGAAAGTTGTTGAAATTGGTATTGGGTTTATGTCCCTTTAAAAGGCATTTATAATATTAAATTGCACTATTTTAGCGCCAATTGAGCTACAGTAATAGCATAGCAGCATATTACTACACCAGTATTTTTCACACCTGTGCACACCTAAACGTGTACTAACACTCAAGCTGAGTGATTTATTAATGACATATCTAACCAGGGAATTCCAACTGTAAAGAAATTCACCAATTTATTTATTTTTTGCCAAACATAAGCAAAAAGGCATTTGATACCATTTGCATGGCACTGCTTTGTTTTTGTTATTTCTAACAGGTTGCAGTTTAAATATATATATATATATATACACATGTAAAACAGACAAGCACTCCAGATAACAGGATACCAATGCCTGGGGTGCAATAGAAAGGGTAGAACAAGCAAAAAAGAGAGAGTGCACTCGCCAGGACTTTTTTTTTAGAAATTTAATTCCTAAGAAGAACATCTTAAATTTCTAAAAAAGTCCTGGCGAGTGCACTCTCTCTTTTTTGCACACACACACACACATATATATATATTTGACAACTTCAATTAATTGAAGTAATTTGTGAGACAGCAGTTTGAAACTAGAGAACTAGCAATCATATAATAACCAAAGGAAAGACATTTCTATTGAACATGTAATCAATGCGTTTCTGTAATGTGTCTACGATTTAATGCTAATACTAGCTGTAGGCACAAGAGACCATTAAATAGTCATAACTGTGCCACAGACATAACACGCCCCTTAGCACCACTTGTAATTTAGCCCATTGTGTTTGTTGATTACTGTAATTTAGATGAACATCAAAGCAGATTTTAAGCCAAATTTATACATAAATGCAGTCATTTTTAAAAGGTTCACATTTGTTTTCTTGCCACTGAAGCATTGCATGATGAGTTCTGTTGTATTTATACATTGTGCTTTGTATTTTATATCACTTTACACTTCAGATTAGGTTTTACTACATTTAAACTTTGCATTTTGTATTTTATTTTGTATACAGCAGTGTATTTTGGGCCAGATTATAAGTTGTGTGCTATTTAGCACTTTCACTCACAAACACCGCCAGAAGTACTTTGAACATGTGCGGTTTAACGTGATTATTATAAGTTGAAAGTTAAATGTTTGTGCGCGAGGGAAATCCAAGGCACAGTAACTTCAGGACTTTGCATATATTGCGACCGCACTAACTTCTCCCCATACAATTTAATGGAGTGCACAAACTAGAAAAAACAACAACGCTTTTCGCTTGCTCGCTATCTATACCTATATATCTATATGTGTATATATATATATATATATATATATATATATATATATATATATATATATATATGAATATCTATTTAAAAATACATAGAAAATTTCCCCCATGTGTAGAACATTGGAATGTAAACTATTTATAGTACATACACAGTAAAACACATTATAAAAATATTAAAATTGATTCAAAATAAGTTTTCATGTTTCTAGGTATTTGACTGGAAAGGGCTCCAAAATATATATTAATATGTATATATGCGTATACATGTGTATATATGTGTTTATATGTATATATATACACAGTGCTGCGGAATATGTTGGCGCTATATAAAGTATAATAATAATAATATATATGTATATACATATATACAAATATGTTTTCTGAAATGTTTTCACTACAATTTAACTTACCTTTCCATCTAGTTATTTGTCAGTTAAATAAGTCTATAGTAAAATTTTGAGCAAACTTCCCCTGCATACAGCTGGTGAGATAAATCAGTGAGATCAGCTTGTGTAAACTGCTTACAGCGTTTCAGGAGAATTGTGAGAGAGCTTAAGACATACCCTGGGAACTCCCCTGTTCAGTCCAGGAAACTGCCTTGTACCTCCCACTTTCTGAATCTGTGTTTTATTTTACAATAGAGAAAATACAAAGTGCAATGTATAAGGTAAAAGATACACAGAAATATACAAAGTATGATCCTAATTTGTTAACATAACAGACACATGTACCCAGTAACAGAAACTTTCAAAACAAAATCAGAATTTGTGAAATCACTGCTGTAGCTAATTCTAAATGCATTAAAAGACAAAATAGAAAGTGCAAAGTTTAAATGTAATAATACTGAAAGGATCCAATCTGAAGTTTAAATTAATATAAAATACAAAGCGCAAAGTGTAATTGTAACAAAACTCATGTCATGCAGTGCTAGATTTATATATTTATATACTGGGCTTGTGTCTCCTTCATATATAGAAACACAGGGAACACTCCTTAGACAAGTATAACAAAATCTGCCTGTCTAGAATCTTGTCAGAGATCTCGCAGTGCTGGAGGGGCATTTTATATAATCTCATATCAGCAGAGAGCATTATGGGAGGCATCTCTTATCTCTCTGGGACTTCCAGGATCTGCCTTTTTTTTATAGAATTCTGTGAGTTCAGCCCCTGTGAACTAGAGAATCTTTCATCTTCAGGCCGTCAGTGAGTTAAAGGGACAGGAAAATAAAATATAAACGTCAGACAGAGCAGCGGTTTTAACAGACTTTGCAGTTTGCTTCTTTTATCAAGTTTACATCGTTCTCTTGATACTTTTGTTCAGCATATCTAGGTAGGCTCGGGTGCAGCAGTGCACTACTGAGAGCTAGCTGCTGATTGGTCACTTTGCACATATGCCTCTTGTCATTGGCTCACCAGATGTGCTCAGCTAGCTCCCATAGTGCATTGCTGCTCTGGTGCCGGCTCTTACAATGTGACCGCCATCTGTGACTGGAGGCAGCACAAGCGCACAACTTCCTTCTATATAGGCCAAAGGCATAAAATGAGTCTAATCAACCATGAGATACCCAGTAGGACATCAATATCCTGTTCATTATAACTTCTTGTCATGTGACTTAGTCTTTCTGAGATTTATTTTGTCCTTTAATGTGTTTGCTGTATCTTGCTGTATACCCCAAAACCAACAGCACTGATTAACCTCATCCTTGCCAGAGAGCTGCAGCACATTGTTCCTGGCACTAAGAAACATAACTAGTTACACAGCTCAGATCTGGGAGTGGATAAGCAGCGTTATTTACCTTTTAAGATGTAATCAGTTAACAACATTGGCACCTTTTCACTGTCTTCTTTCATGGCAAAAAGAACTGAGGAAAAGGAAAATGATATTAAAAAATCAAAATGTACAAACAATGTACTTATATTTAGCTGTTACACACACTTGAACCTATAGGTACCTATATCTGCACTTACTGGGTACAACCACCTGCACCTAATGGTACATATATCTGCACTCACTGGGTACAACCACCTGCACCTAAAGGTACATAAATCTGCACTCACTGGGTACAACCACCTGCACCTAAAGGTACATATATCTGCACTCACTGGGTACAACCACCTACACCTAAAGGTACATATATCTGCACTCACTGGTACAACCACCTACACCTAAAGGTACATATATCTGCACTCACTGGGTACAACCACCTGCACCTAAAGGTACATATATCTGCACTTACTGGGTACAACCACCTGCACCTAAAGGTACATATATCTGCACTCACTGGGTACAACCACCTACACCTAAAGGTACATAAATCTGCACTCATTGGGTATAACCACCTGCACTCACTGGGTACACACACCTGCACTTACTGGGTACAGATACATTCACTCACTGGGTACACACACCTGCACCTATAGGTGCATAAATCTGCACTCACTAGGTACAAACACCTGTACTTATTGGGTACACATACCTGCACTAACTGGGTACACATACCTGCACTCACTGGGTACACATACCTGCACTCACTGGGTACACATACCTGCACTCACTGGGTACACACACCTGCACCTATAGGTACATAAATCTGCACTCACTGGGTACACACACCTGCACCTATAGGTACATAAATCTGCACTCACTGGGTAAATACACCTGCACTCACTGGGTACACACACCTGCACTCACTGGATACACACACCTGCACTCACTGGGTACACATACTGTCACCTATAGGTACATACATCTGCACTCACTGGGTACACACACCTGCACTCGCTGGTTACACACACCTGCACCTATAGGTGCATAAATCTGCACTCACTGGGTACACACACCTGCACTCACTGGGTACACACACCTGCACCTATAGGTACATAAATCTGCACTCACTGGGTAAATACACCTGCACTCACTGGGTACACACACCTGCACTCACTGGATACACACACCTGCACTCACTGGGTACACATACTGTCACCTATAGGTACATACATCTGCACTCACTGGGTACACACACCTGCACTCGCTGGTTACACACACCTGCACCTATAGGTGCATAAATCTGCACTCACTGGGTACACACACCTGCACTGACTGGGTACACACACCTGCACCTATAGGTACATAAATCTGCACTCACTGGGTACACACACCTACACCTATAGGTACATAAATCTGCACTCACTGGGTAAATACACCTGCAGTCACTGTATACACACACCTGCACTCACTGGGTACACATACCGGCACCTATAGGTACATACATCTGCACTCACTGGGTACACACACCTGCACTCGCTGGTTACACACACCTGCACCTATAGGTGCATAAATCTGCACTCACTGGGTACACACATCTGCACTCACTGGGTACACATACCGGCACCTATAGGTACATACATCTGCACTCACTGGGTACACACACCTGCACTCGCTGGTTACACACACCTGCACCTATAGGTGTATAAATCTGCACTCACTGGGTACACACACCTGCACTCACTGGGTACACACATCTGCACTCACTGGGTACACATACCGGCACCTATAGGTACATACATCTGAACTCACTGGGTACACACACCTGCACTCGCTGGTTACACACACATTTTATATAATCTCATATCAGCAGAGAGCATTATGGGAGGCATCTCTTATCTCTCTGGGACTTCCAGGATCTGCCTTTTTTTTTATAGAATTCTGTGAGTTCAGCCCCTGTGAACTAGAGAATCTTTCATCTTCAGGCCGTCAGTGAGTTAAAGGGACAGGAAAATAAAATATAAACGTCAGACAGAGCAGCGGTTTTAACAGACTTTGCAGTTTGCTTCTTTTATCAAGTTTACATCATTCTCTTGATACTTTTGTTCAGCATATCTAGGTAGGCTCGGGTGCAGCAGTGCACTACTGAGAGCTAGCTGCTGATTGGTCACTTTGCACATATGCCTCTTGTCATTGGCTCACCAGATGTGCTCAGCTAGCTCCCATAGTGCATTGCTGCTCTGGTGCCGGCTCTTACAATGTGACCGCCATCTGTGACTGGAGGCAGCACAAGCGCACAACTTCCTTCTATATAGGCCAAAGGCATAAAATGAGTCTAATCAACCATGAGATACCCAGTAGGACATCAATATCCTGTTCATTATAACTTCTTGTCATGTGACTTAGTCTTTCTGAGATTTATTTTGTCCTTTAATGTGTTTGCTGTATCTTGCTGTATACCCCAAAACAGCACTGGGTACATAAATCTGCACTCACTGGGTACACACACCTGCACCTATAGGTACATATATCTGCACTCCCTGGGTAGACACACCTTCACTCACTGGGTACACACACCTGCACTCACTGGGTACACATACCTGCACTCACTGGGTACACACCTGCACCTATAGGTACATAAATCTGCACTTACTGGGTACACACACCTGCACCTATAGGTACATAAATCTGCACTCACTGAGTACACACACCTGCACCTATAGGTACATATATCTGCACTCCCTGGGTAGACACACCTTCACTCACTGGGTACACACACCTGCACTCACTGGGTACACATACCTGCACTCACTGGGTACACACCTGCACCTATAGGTACATAAATCTGCATTTACTGGGTACACACACCTGCACCTATAGGTACATAAATCTGCACTCACTGGGTACACACACCTGCACCTATAGGTACATAAATCTGCACTCACTGAGTACACACACCTGCACCTATAGGTACATAAATCTGCACTCACTGGGTACACACATCTGTACCTATAAGTACATATATCTGCACTCACTGGGTACACACACCGGCACTCACTAAGTACACAAACTTGCACCTATAGGTACATAAAAATAACATGCATTACACACTTTTTGTTATATAAATTGAACACACATTACACGCTTTTTGTTATATAAGTGTAACACTCATTACACACTTTTTGTTATAGAAGTGTAACACGCATAACACGCTTTTTGTTATATAAATGTAACACACATTACACGCTTTTTGTTATAAAAGTGTAACACATTAAACAGTTTTTGTTATATAAATGTAACACATTAAACACTTTTTGTTATATAAGTGTAACACATTAAACACTTTTTGTTATATAAATGTAACACACATTACACGCTTTTTGTTATAAAAGTGTAACACATTAAACACTTTTTGTTATATAAATGTAAAACACATTACACACTTTTTGTTATAAAAGTGTAACACATTAAACACTTTTTGTTATATAAATGTAACACGCATTACACGCTTTTTGTTATATAAGTGTAACACATTAAACACTTTTTGTTATATAAATGTAACACACATTACACGCTTTTTGTTATAAAAGTGTAACACATTAAACACTTTTTGTTAGATAAATGTAAAACACATTACACGCTTTTTGTTATAAAAGTGTAACACATTAAACACTTTTTGTTATATAAATGTAACACGCATTACACGCTTTTTGTTATATAAGTGTAACACACATTACACGCTTTTTGTTATATAAGTGTAACACACATTACATGCTTTTTGTTATAAAAGTGTAACACATTAAACACTTTTTGCTATATAAATGTAACACGCATTACACGCTTTTTGTTATAAAAGTGTAACACATTAAACACTTTTTGTTATATAAATGTAACACGCATTACACGCTTTTTGTTATATAAGTAAAACACGCATTACACACTTTGTTATATAAATGTAACACGCATTACACTTTTCGTTATATAAATGTAACACGCATTACATACTTTTTGTAATATAAATGTAACACGCATTACACTTTTTGTTATATAAATGTAACACACATTACACACTTTTTGTTATATAAGTGTAACGCATTACACACTTTTTGTTATATAAGTGTAACGCATTACACACTTTTTGTTATATAAGTGTAACGCATTACACACTTTTTGTTATATAAGTGTAACGCATTACACACTTTTTGTTATATAAGTGTAACGCATTACACACTTTTTGTAATATAAATGTAACGCATTACACGCTTTTTGTTATATAAATGTAACACGCATTACACGCTTTTTGTTATATAAGTGTAACACACATTACACGCTTTTTGTTATATAAGTGTAACACACATTACACGCTTTTTGTTATATAAGTGTAACACACATTACACGCTTTTTGTTATATAAGTGTATGCATTACACGCTTTTTGTTATGTATAAGAAGCATGTATAAAATCATCACCCATCATACAAACAATATAAGCAATACTTACTGTTTGTCAGCATCTGAAGGTCTTCCACGGAGGGTGGACTTCCCTTCTTTTCATACGGAATCACTGTATTCAGATACTGAATAAAGCACATGAAATCAGTTATTTGATACAAATTAGCAAGGCATTATATAATTAGACAGCACTTCATTAGTAAATATGTCAGTTCCATGTCGATTTCCTTTCTATTACACCTGCAGTGTATGTGTCTTATGAGGTTTTAGATAAATGGCTACAACATTATTTAGTCATTTTTAAGGAACAGCTCAGATATTAACATTTGCTAAATCCGGTGTAAGGTGTTAAATATAAACTAAATAAATTTTATACTTTCACCTTTAAATCTCGGTTTACAAAGATATAATTAAATGTGAAAAACTAAAAATAAATGTACCAATGCAAAGGATATGAATCAAAATAGCAAAATATATGTGATTCTCCAAAACAGCTTCTAAGTGAATTGAAAATCTTTGAGCCTCAAAAGAAATATAAATCATAAAGGCCTAGATTTGGAGTTTGGCGGTAGATGGGCTGTTAACGCTCCGCGGGCTTTTTTCTGGCCGCACCATAAAATTAACTCTGGTATCGAGAGTTCAAAAAAATGCTGCGTTAGGCTCCAAAAAAGGAGCGTAGAGCATTTTTACCGCAAATGCAACTCTCAATACCAGAGTTGCTTACGGACGCGACCAGCCTCAAAAACGTGCTCGTGCACGATTCTCCCATAGGAAACAATGGGGCTGTTTGAGCTGTAAAAAAACCTAACACCTGCAAAAAAGCAGCGTTCAGCTCCTAACGCAGCCCCATTGTTTCCTATGGGGAAACACTTCCTACGTCTGCACCTAACACTCTAACATGTACCCCGAGTCTAAACACCCCTAGCTTTACACTTATTAACCCCTAATCTGCCGCCCCCGCTATCGCTGACCCCTGCATATTATTTTTAACCCCTAATCTGCCGCTCCGTAAACCGCCGCTACTTACATTATCCCTATGTACCCCTAATCTGCTGCCCCTAACACCGCCGACCCCTAGATTATATTTATTAACCCCTAATCTGCCCCCCTCAACGTCGCCGACACCTGCCTACACTTATTAACCCCTAATCTGCCGAGCGGACCTGAGCGCTACTATAATAAAGTTATTAACCCCTAATCCGCCTCACTAACCCTATAATAAATAGTATTAACCCCTAATCTGCCCTCCCTAACATCGCCGACACCTAACTTCAATTATTAACCCCTAATCTGACGACCGGAGCTCATCGCTACTATAATAAATGGATTAACCCCTAAAGCTAAGTCTAACCCTAACACTAACACCCCCCTAAGTTAAATATAATTTACATCTAACGAAATTAATTAACTCTTATTAAATAAATTATTCCTATTTAAAGCTAAATACTTACCTGTAAAATAAACCCTAATATAGCTACAATATAAATTATAATTATATTGTAGCTATTTTAGGATTAATATTTATTTTACAGGCAACTTTGTATTTATTTTAACCAGGTACAATAGCTATTAAATAGTTAAGAACTATTTAATAGCTACCTAGTTAAAATAATAACAAAATTACCTGTAAAATAAGTCCTAACCTAAGTTATAATTAAACCTAACACTACCCTATCAATAAATTAATTAAATAAAATACCTACAATTACCTACAATAAAACCTAACACTACACTATCAATAAATAAATTAAATACAATTTCTACAAATAACTACAATTACATAAACTAACTAAAGTACAAAAAATAAAAAAGAACTAAGTTACAAAAAATAAAAAAATATTTACAAACATAAGAAAAATATTACAACAATTTTAAACTAATTACACCTACTCTAAGCCCCCTAATAAAATAACAAAGACCCCCAAAATAAAAAATTCCCTACCCTATTCTAAATTAATAAATGTAAAAGCTCTTTTACCTTACCAGCCCTGAACAGGGCCCTTTGCGGGGCATGCCCCAAGAAAATCAGCTCTTTTGCCTGTAAAAAAAACACACAATACCCCCCCCCCCAACATTACAACCCACCACCCACATACCCCTAATCTAACCCAAACCCCCCTTAAATAAACCTAACACTAAGCCCCTGAAGATCTTCCTACCTTGTCTTCACCATCCAGGTATCACCGATCCGTCCTGGCATCCGGTGCTGAAGAGGTCCAGAAGAGGCTCCAAAGTCTTCCTCCTATCCGTCAAGAAGAGGACATCCGGACCGGCAAACATCTTCTCCAAGCGGCATCTTCGTTCTTCTTCCATCCGGTGCGGAGCGGGTCCATCTTGAATCAGCCGACGCGGATCCATCCTCTTCTTTCTGTGTCTCCCGACGAATGACGGTTCCTTTAAGGGACGTCATCCAAGATGGCGTCCCTCGAATTCCGATTGGCTGATAGGATTCTATCAGCCAATCGGAATTAAGGTAGGAATATTCTGATTGGCTGATGGAATCAGCCAATCAGAATCAAGTTCAATCCGATTGGCTGATCCAATCAGCCAATCAGATTGAGCTCGCATTCTATTGGCTGTTCCGATCAGCCAATAGAATGCGAGCTCAATCTGATTGGCTGATTGGATCAGCCAATCGGATTGAACTTGATTCTGATTGGCTGATTCCATCAGCCAATCAGAATATTCCTACCTTAATTCCGATTGGCTGATAGAATCCTATCAGCCAATCGGAATTCGAGGGACGCCATCTTGGATGACGTCCCTTAAAGGAACCGTCATTTGTCGGGAGACACAGAAAGAAGAGGATGGATCCGCGTCGGCTGATTCAAGATGGACCCGCTCCGCACCGGATGGAAGAAGATCGAAGATGCCGCTTGGAGAAGATGTTTGCCGGTCCGGATGTCCTCTTCTTGCCGGATAGGAGGAAGACTTTGGAGCCTCTTCTGGACCTCTTCAGCACCGGATGCCAGGACGGATCGGTGATACCTGGATGGTGAAGACAAGGTAGGAAGATCTTCAGGGGCTTAGTGTTAGGTTTATTTAAGGGGGGTTTGGGTTAGATTAGGGGTATGTGGGTGGTGGGTTGTAATGTTGGGGGGGGTATTGTATGTTTTTTTTTACAGGCAAAAGAGCTGATTTTCTTGGGGCATGCCCCGCAAAGGGCCCTGTTCAGGGCTGGTAAGGTAAAAGAGCTTTTACATTTATTAATTTAGAATAGGGTAGGGAATTTTTTATTTTGGGGGGTCTTTGTTATTTTATTAGGGGGCTTAGAGTAGGTGTAATTAGTTTAAAATTGTTGTAATATTTTTCTTATGTTTGTAAATATTTTTTTATTTTTTGTAACTTAGTTCTTTTTTATTTTTTGTACTTTAGTTAGTTTATGTAATTGTAGTTATTTGTAGCAATTGTATTTAATTTATTTATTGATAGTGTAGTGTTAGGTTAATTGTAGGTAATTGTAGGTATTTTATTTAATTAATTTATTGATAGGGTAGTGTTAGGTTTAATTATAACTTAGGTTAGGATTTATTTTACAGGTAATTTTGTTATTATTTTAACTAGGTAACTATTAAATAGTTCTTAACTATTTAATAGCTATTGTACCTGGTTAAAATAATTACCAAGTTGCCTGTAAAATAAATATTAATCCTAAAATAGCTACAATATAATTATAATTTATATTGTAGCTATATTAGGGTTTATTTTACAGGTAAGTATTTAGCTTTAAATAGGAATAATTTATTTAATAAGAGTTAATGAATTTCGTTAGATTAAAATTATATTTAACTTAGGGGGGTGTTAGTGTTAGGGTTAGATTTAGCTTTAGGGGTTAATCCATTTATTATAGTAGCGGTGAGCTCCGGTCGTCAGATTAGGGGTTAATAATTGAAGTTAGGTGTCGGCGATGTTAGGGAGGGCAGATTAGGGGTTAATACTATTTATGATAGGGTTAGTGAGGCGGATTAGGGGTTAATAACTTTATTATAGTAGCGCTCAGGTCCGCTCGGCAGATTAGGGGTTAATAAGTGTAGGCAGGTGGAGGCGACGTTGAGGGGGGGCAGGTTAGGGGTTAATAAATATAATACAGGGGTCGGCGGGGTTAGGGGAAGCAGATTAGGGGTACATAAGTATAACGTAGGTGGCGGTCGGCAGATTAGGGGTTAAAAAAATTTAATTGAGTGGCGGCGATGTGGGGGGACCTCGGTTTAGGGGTACATAGGTAGTTTATGGGTGTTAGTGTACTTTAGGGTACAGTAGTTAAGAGCTTTATGAACCGGCGTTAGCCCAGAAAGCTCTTAACTCCTGCTTTTTTCCTACGGCTGGAGTTTTGTCGTTAGAGCTCTAACACTCACTTCAGACACGACTCTAAATACCAGCGTTAGAAATATCCCATTGAAAAGATAGGATACGCAATTGACGTAAGGGGATCTGCGGTATGGAAAAGTCGCGGCTGAAAAGTGAGCGTTAGACCCTATTTTGAGTGACTCCAAATACCGGCGGTAGCCTAAAACCAGCGTTAGGAGCCTCTAACGCTGGTTTTCACGGCTACCGCCGAACTCTAAATCTAGCCGAGGATACGCAATTGACGTAAGGGGATCTGCGGTATGGAAAAGTCGCGGCTGAAAAGTGAGCGTTAGACCCTATTTTGAGTGACTCCAAATACCGGCGGTAGCCTAAAACCAGCGTTAGGAGCCTCTAACGCTGGTTTTCACGGCTACCGCCGAACTCTAAATCTAGCCGAAAGTGATTCCAATAAATACATAAGCAGAATAAAGCAATATCAAAATCTTACTCACATGGAAATGAGTTTAAAGGGATATTCCAGGCAAAATTGAAATGCACATAGATGAATTACATTTTTGAAAAGAAACATATTTACAATATACATGTATTAGCAAAAATGCTTCTAGTAAAAGGTATCACTGTTTTAGTGTTGGCATTTTCCTCTGCACGTGCATGTGAAGCATAGCTAGATATTCTCAGTGCATTAGCATTTTAAATACTGCAGTTGCTCAGAGCACCAGTGGGGATTGTATCATGCCAGCAATTAAAAAATGGAGTCATTACCAGATGGTACAAGCACCTTAGGCTCTCTGAGGAAGTGCTTTGTTTAAACTGCTGGTGCACGGTGCATACTTAAATACACTTTTGAAACAGCTATAGCTTTCATTAGAAACATTTTTGCTTATACATGTATATTACAAAAATGCTTCTATTCAAAGCTGAAATGCATTCATATGGATTTCATTCTTGGCTGGAATGTCCCTTTAAAGTGACATGAAACCCAAATTTTTTCTTGCATGATATAGACAGAAAATACAATTTAAAAAAAGTTTCCAATTTACTTCTATTATCAAATTTGTTTAACACCCTAACATAAACCCCAAGTCTAAACACCCCTAATCCGCTGCCCCAGACATCGCCAACACTAATAAAAGTTATTAACCCCTAATCCGCCGCTCCCGACACCACCAACACTAAATTAAATTATTAACCCCTAATCCTGAGGCCTCCCATATCGCCGCTACTAAATAAACCTATTAACCTCTAATCCCATCCTGCGCGGAGCGTCCTCTTCATACGGTCACTGCCGTACACTGCTGTTGAATGCAAGGTAGCCGTTTCAAAACGGCGTACCTTGCATTCCTATTGGCTAATTTGATTCTTCAAATTACAATCAGCCAAAAGGATGAGAGCTACTGTAATACAATTGGCTGATTTGAACAGTCAATAGGATTTCAGTTGCTCTCATCCTTTTTTTTTTATAAAGAGCTTTATTGAAAGATTCAAAACATTACAGGTAAGTATAGGATAAACATCAATGCGGTACATTTCCGGGTAAATGACAAAGGCTGGTGTAGTCCAGGGTGGTATTAACAGTTCTCTCCTGTGCAAAGTTCCGGGGAGGAGAAGATATGAAGGAAAATGTTGTCCTGTAATTATTTAGGTCAGAGGTTAACGTTAGCTCTCTGATTTTAGTCAGAATTATCTTATAAGATTTGAAATTTGTAAACAGTAGTCCGCAATCGTGGGGAAACAGTTTTTAACATGAAACAATGTAAATCAAAGTCTGTTCATAAGGTTTGAAATCAGGAAAGGGAACTGGAGATTTTAGGCTAAAATGTTAAATTGTATAAGAGGTGGAAGGACCTAGGGTGGGAAGTTTCATGGAAGGGGGAGAGGAGAGAAAAAAAGAAAGAAGAGGAAGACAAGATGAGTATGATTTTGTTATGCTTATTAAAAGAGTGATAATATTCTCTTTTCGCCAATGTAGTCCCAGGGTTCCCAGATTAGGAAGTGTGAGTCATACTGTTGTCGGGAGCAGTAGACATAACTTTCCATGGATTTGAAGTGCATGATTAGGTGAATTAAAGCCTGCCATTGAGGGTGTGTGTTTTTTTTCCATTACTGGCAATTGTTAGTTTTGCTGCCATAAGTATTATAATGAGTAGGCAGCACTTGGGTAATGGCTGGTTTTGAAGGTTCAGATGTAGAAGTGCGACTTCAGATCCCAAACCAGGTTTAGGAGTTGGCAAATAGTTAGTAGGGGTTTAATGACCAGATAAGGTCCACCATATGTGGTGTGGGTCTCCTGTCTGGAGGCATTCTCGCCAGCACAGGGGGGAGGTGGAGGGGAACATTTGGTGCAATTTGAGTGGCATGAAATGCCATCTAGTGAGGAGCTTGTAGAAAAGTTCAAATAAGGTCATACAATGTATGGCTTGTTTAGTGTGGGATATCGCCTCACTACAACAGTTATCTGGGAAGGTTTGCTTTCAGTCTGCCTCCCAGGCGTGGATGTATTTAGTTTTTATCAGAGTAGGTGAGTTTAGTAGGAGTTAGTAGTGGTGAGAGAGTAGGGATCGGTGCTGGGTTTCGGTCTTCATACAAAGTTCCCAAGGGGTAAGGGGTCTTGGGGGGACGTTTAAAAATCCCCAGGATTTCAATAGAGTACGAAGTCTTAGAAGGTCAAAATAAAATTTGGCCTGAATAGAGGTTCTTTCTATCATACTTTTGTGTGTTAGGAGTTCAGACTCTGAATAAAAGTCTGAAAGGCTGAGGTCTGAGAGACCCTTCCTTGAACTGGGGCCTGTGGTTGGAAGTCCATACAGCAGCTCTTGAATGGAATGGATTGGGAGGGGTGAGGGGAAATTTGGGGTTGGTGACGGAGACTAAGCCAGAAGTTTCTGCATTGTATGATTATTTTATTGTGTAGGGGGATGGAGGGGGTGCAATGTTGAGGTATCCATAGAATATCTAGTGTGGACATGTAGGCAGGAAGTGAGGCCTGCTCTAACTCAAACCAGTGGGGAGGGGAAAGTGAGATGCCCCAGGCCGAGATGTTGGTTAGCATTGCTGCCTCAAAATACAGACGGATATTGGGGAGGCCTAGGCCTCCTGATTTAATAGGTCGTTGTAAAAGGATGACTGCTATCCTTGGGCGTTTAGCTTCCATATGTATCTATTAATTACTGATTGGAATTTATTGAGTAAGGTGTTCAGGATTTTTATGGGTAGACATCTAAAGAGATAGGTTAGTTTGGGTAACTGCATCATTTTGACTGCTGCTATCTTTCCAAACCAGGAGATCTCATCATATCTCCTAGAGTTTAGGTCTCGGTGAAACTGAGTCAGCAGTTGGTAATAGTTTCTGTCAATTATTTCTCTTAGATCATGGGACAGGAAAACTCCTAGATGTTTAAGCCCTTTCATGGACCATTTAAAGTTGTAGGATTTTTTGAGAGATGTCAGGGTGGGTTGAGGTAAGTTCAGGGAGAAGGCCTCTGTTCTGTTAATGTTCAATTTATAAAATGAGATGGTTCCAAAATAATCTTAGAGATCGAATAGGGATGGGAGAGAAGTTTCTGGGTCAGTGATAAATAAAGTTAGGTCATCAGCGTATAAAGCCAATTTTTGAAGAGAATCATGGAGTAGGAGACCTTGGATCTGGTTAGAGCTTCGTATCCTAGCTGTAGGGGACAAGTAGAGTGCCTAAACCGCTGTGTTGAAATTGTCTGGCAAGCCAAATGCATTTAGCGTGGCAAACATATATTCCCATCTCACCCTGTCAAATGCTTTTCCGGCATCCATAGACAGGGTGAGAAGGGGAATTCCGAGATCAGAAACCTCTGTAAGTATATTTAGAAGGCATCTTGTGTTATCAGAGCCCTGTCTGCCTAAGATGAAACGTATTTGTTCTGAATTTATCAGAAGCAGGAGTTTGTGATTAAGTCAGGTGGCTAAGATTTTAGCATAGAGCTTGATGTCATGGTTTATTAAAGAGATGGGTCTATAGCTTTCACATAAGGAATGGTCTTTGCCCTCTTTTGGTATAGTGAAGATTGTTGCTTCTAGGAACTCGGTACGTAAAGTGCCATCAGTGAAGGCCGCTTTATAGAATCTCAGTAGATATAGTGCTAGTAGTTTTGAAAATGTTTTATCAAATAGGTTAGTGAACCCGTCAGGGCCCGGGGCTTTATTTAATTTCAAAGATGTAATTGCCCGATTTAGAACCTCTAGGGTGGGGGGATCTGCAAGACTTTGGGCATCTTCTGGGTTCAGGGTAGGTAAGGCTAGGGAGGAGAGGAACTGTTGTATTTGTGAAGAGGGTAGTTTGGGGACTGTTGGCGATTGGTTGTATAGGGACTCATAGTAGTTTGCAAAGGCCCTTGCTATTTCTTTAGGCGAGTCTGCTGATCCTGTTTGTGTTTTGATATGGGTGATTCGTCTTTGTTGGGTGCGCAATCGTAACTTATTAGCTTGGCGCCGGTCTGCCCTATTGCTTTTATAGTAGTACATTTGTCTTAGGGCCAAAAGGTTAGATTGAACTCTCTTTTCCTCAAGTGAGTTTATCTTGGTTCTAATAGAGGCTATTCGTTCCAATATCAACCTAGTGGGGGCTTTCTTGTTACTTCGCTCTAATGTGCGAAGATCTGCATACAATTGGGCCAGAGTCAGGCCTTGGTTTTTGCAGTCTGTTGCTGCCCATTTGAAGAAGTGACCCCGTAGAAATACTTTGGTAGCTGCCCATAAGGTGGGATCATCAGTCTCTGTGTTGTCATTGATCGTGAAAAGTTCTTCTATGACCAAGGAAGTGGTAGTCAGTGAGGGGCCCGATATTATAGCAAAGGCTAGTCTCCAGGAGGGGGGGCCTGAGGTGAGAGAAGATTGGATCTCTATTGAGACCATATCATGATCTGACCATGGGCATATAGAAATTTTGGGGGATGATATATTATCAATCAGTGCAGAGTGACATAGAAGGTAGTTGATTCGAGAGTAAGATTGATGGGGAGCTGAGAAAAAAGTGTAGTCCCTCTCAGTAGTAGAGAGGCATCTCCAGGAGTCATATAGGTTATACTGGAATATAAGTGAACGTAACGAATGGGCTAGGGAGGCTAACCCCCTTTCTATGGGCTTTTGTGAGTAAGTTTTTTTTATCAAGGTCTGGGTCCCATATGAGATTAAAGTCTCTGCCAATGAGAAGGGTGCCACTACGTACCTAATCGATTAGCGATAATAGTTTTCTCAGGAATGGGAGCTGATTAGAGTTTGGGGCATAAAGAGATACAAGGGTATATTGAACATTATCTAATTGGCAGACTATGATCAGGAATCTGCCCTTTGGGTCTCCCTCGATAAATTGAATATCACAAGAAATTGACTTGTGGACCATAATCATGACTGCTCTTTTGTTGGCAGTGAACAATGCTATTTGGCAGATGGGGAACAATTTAGAGTTTTGGAGGAATGTGGAACCTTGGGGCCAGTGGGTTTTCTGAAAGAAGACCAACTTTATATCATTTTTTGTTAGGTATCTAAGTAACAGGCTCCTTTTAGTGGGGGAATTTAGTCACTGAGTATTAAGGGTGGCAGCCTTAAATGACGGCAGTTATTTGAAATAGGAGAAAGAAGGAGGAGAGAAAAAAAAGGGTGGGGGGGTGGGGGGTTGAGGCTAGGGTAGGGGTAGTCCTTCCAACCTTATTAAGTAAGAAGGAAAAGCACTTGTGTTTGTGCTTCTAATTTGCCTTGAAGGTCTGTGGTAATAGAGACACAGACAAAAAGTGTTCTAGTCTTTATTGTTGAGTAGAGCAGTTAAGATAAGTGGGGGGAGAGCCTGACTAAGGCAAAATAAGGGGGAGAACTACCCCACTTAGTCAGGCACCGAGCAATTAGAACAGGTACTAACAATAAAATGTAAACATAGAACATCCTTAATTTAACATTTTATCAAATGTATTTAGTAACAAGAAATAACATATCATAAACACTCAAGAGTATTGAGGGACAGTCAGTCTGGAAAATAATTCAGCTATTAATATGAAGTCAGGGAAGGTCAGTCATTCTGGGGAGAGAAAGCAGGAAGGGAATATACCGGATAGAGGGGAAGGGGGGTTGGGAGCTAGAGGGGAAGGGGGTAGAGGAAAGGATAAGGAGGTAGGAGTAGGCATCCTGTGGAATGGAGAAGTCAGGTCCAATGGTCTTGTAAACTTAGGTAATATGAATTAGTATGTTAGTCTCATAGACCCTGTGGTAGGTAAAATTAAATAACCAAATATGGGTGAGAAGAGAAATCGGTGGCAGCAGGGAGTGGTTGGCTTTGCAGTGGTCAGAAGTGGGTTATTAGGTACTCTGTGGAATGAGCTAATATTTTCAGTTGGATCTGTAGGGAACAAACTTTCGTGCGGGACTGGGTGGGGGGGAAGGGAGTGTTAGGATAGGGAGGGGTTGGAGAGTTGGGAAAAGGACTGAGGGGTTAAGGGAGAGGGAGTTGGAGGGAGGGAGGGGATGAGGGGGGTAGTGATGAGGGTCCCACTGACTTTAGGGGTCGGAGTAAGCGGCTATGGACATATGATTGAGCTAGTAGTTATTTTCCCCTAACTAGGAATAAGTCTTTTGACCTGTGGAAAGAAAAGGAAATCAAAATAGTTGTTAGTTATACATTTAGGATAAGCATACAGATGCCCAGAAGAGATTCTCCTGGAGAGGTCAAAGTTCTTTAGTGGTGTTCTTGAGGTGTAGCGATAAATAGAGCTATGGGTAATTGTAAGAACTGTCCATAAGTGAGGTTACTCCACTTCTTGTGCAAATGATAGGGTCAGATTATGAGTCGGTTGTTGCAACCTCTGAAGTATCTCCTGAGGGGGTAGGTGCTTCCATGAGGGGGCATCCGCCCGAAGAGGTGTGGAAGGAGCTTTACTTGACGATGAGGCTGATGCTTGTGGTGGTAGCAAGTCCCATTTGATGAGGAGATCCTTTGCTTGGTCTGGTGAGGTGGCAATGTAAGATCATCTTTTGTAATAAACAATCTAACTGGGAAGCCCCAGCGATACTTGATTCCCTTAAGTCTCATTATTTTTGTATACTCCTGGTATGCCTTCCTGAGTTGGAGGGTGTGTGGTGAGAGGTCTGGGAATATTTGTATTTGGTTGTACGTACTAGAACGTAAGGATCCAGAGTTGACTGCTCTCAGAAGTTTCTCTCTTAAAGTGTAAAAGTGGAGTCTGACCACCTCGTCCCTAGGTTTATCGTTTGATAGGGGTCTCGGTCTATTCACACAATGCGCTCTGTCTATGAGAGATTCAGGGTCTTTGAGTGGCCAAGGGCCGTGATGAAATGGTCTTGTAGGTAGGTCTGGAGGTCTTTTGGTGGAACCGTCTCCGGTATGCCTCTTAGCCTTATGTTGTTGCGCCTGGAGCGATCCTCCAGGTCCGCTAGCTACATCTCCAGGGTCGAGATTTGTTCTGATAAACATTCTGTATACAAGACTAAGTTAGAGCGGTTGACTGTTAGGTCCTATTGTTTGCGCTCTAGAGTGTCAGTGTGCTCACTTATGAAGGCCATATCCCTTTTCAGTTCAAGGCTAGAATTGTCGAAGCGCTTACAGAGGGATTCATGGTGTGAAGCTAGCACTGTTTTTATAGTGTCAATTAGGTTGTTGTTTGCATCGGACAGCTCTGGCATGTTTAGGGTCAGAGCTGAGGTTAGTTGAGTGTGTTCAGCTCAGGTCCGGCTTCAGAAGAGCAGGCAGAGTCTGATAATTCATCCTCTGATCTAGCCACAGCCATTGTGTTAGAAAGTTGAAAATGGTCTCTAACAGTTCTTTTAGGGGTTGAATAGCCCTTTGACTTTTTCCTCAGGGCCTGAGCCATATTGATTGGAGTTTAGGCCCAGTATCAATTTAGATTCTTAACTATGGAGTTGTTGCACCTATAGGAAGTATGAGTGTACAATTAGTGTAGGATATTCAGTAGGTTGCTCAGGTCATGAGAGTGGGGTTTAGCCCATAGTAGTTATATATTTATAGGGCATGATGAAACCACACAATCTTGTTCAGGTTAATAGGAGACACGTTTGTGACTTTTTTTGCGGTGTTGGGATCTTTACGTAGTCTTCCAGGCACAGCTTTGATGTTGTAAGTGGCCCTTATGGGTGGGTTGTCAGATGGAATTATATCTGAAGTGGTTATGTTTGGGGTACTGCTTGTGGAGGGGTCCGATTGTATGTCTCCTTTCTTTTCTCTTATTTTCCCCCTCTTAATTGTATGCTATTAGCCCCTTTCTTTAAAAGCTTAGGTATGGGTTTACCTCAGGCCTTTTGGTTCCTGTGGCGTCTCCGGTATAACACCTCTCCCTCGATCTGCAATGAAATCCCACAAGGTTGCAGGCGGAGCTCTACTGTGGTTGTGAGAGGTGGTGTGAGATGGGATTCGGCCACGATGTAGGCCCAATATGATCCTGGGCCAGAGAATGCTGGAGGGGCCTCCTTTATATTGGAGCCAGATTCCGGAGTCAGCCTGTAGGTTATAAGGGATTGAGCGCGAGCAGCGCCCGCCTTTAACCTTGCTTCGGTCATGTTTAGTAGACCTCAGTGATGGCTCCTGTTCAGAGCTGGATAAAGTCAGAGCCGCCTGGTGAAAACAGTAATCTGGGAGTACAGGAGGTCTCCTGCTTAATTCAGGTTGTGGTTGGTGGTAGGTATGATAACCTAAAATGTTTACTTGCCAAACTATTAGGCTTTTTCGCACGGAGCTCTGTTCAGATGCATCCGTTCAGTTAGCTGGCTAGCTCCGCCCCCCAACTCTCAACCTTTTTTATTTCACAGGTATGTTTTTATTTATTTTAAGATCATTATATTGTAACTTTAATTTAGAAGTTAGGGGGTGTTAGGTTTAGGGGTTAATAGTTTAATTTATTGTTTTGCGATGTTGGGGGGGCGGCGGTCTAGGGTTTAATAGGTTTAGTACAATATTTATTGTAGAAGACTGTGCCTAGTTGTTGCATACACGCTACACTATAAAAGATCCCTTAACCAGATCTTAGGTGAGAGATACTGGAAGCTAAAGCTATAGGAGTGCCTGACAAGTGTATGTCTTCATGTCTTGAAAAAGGCCCTAAGGGCCGAAACGCATTGACCTATTTGTACCAGGAGTTGTGAGGCTTGTATTTCTCCCAGGATCATCTATCATTTAGTGAGTGTTATTTTAATAAACTCTACCTTTTAGACGCCGTTTTTTGCAAATGTCGTTTTTTTCTTCTTTCTTTTAGGTTACTTTCGTTGATCACCATCATCAATCCTTTTTGTTCATACTCCGATTATACACAATCAGGACTATTGTGGGATTTCCAGGATTAAGGGAACTGTCTTCACTTCTGGACACTAAGATTATACTACCAGGAACACTATTTTTTATTTTTATTTTTCACGTGTACACGTTATTAACACTTTGAGTGCTAAACACTTTCCCACCTGGGTGCTAAGCTGTTCAAAGGTTTTTTTCTTTTTTCAACTATTTTTTTCTTTTTCCAGATACCCAACACTTACTTTGTTGAAAGGTTAGGTGATTACCTTTCCAACGGTGGGTCTTGGGGGTCTATAGCTGCTTAGATGCCTGAGATACAAGCTTTTAAGCAGCATTCCCCCTTTTAATATACTTTAACATTGTTAAGATTAAATAAAGTTTTGCAGTGATGTCATCACGTTATTGCCTGTGACGTCACCGTGCATAACGTGAAGCCCCGGCGATGCCTGTCACTATACAGGCCCGATCGCCGGGGAAGGAGTGGGTGGCAGCTCAAGGTGGGAGAGTGCTAGCGACGGCTCTGAGCCATCGTTAGCACCTGAGTGGGAAACTCTGCGACGGCTCAGAGCCGTCATTAGCACTCAAAGGGTAAATCACCTAGGTGCCCTATACACATTTTTTAGGGTATTTTATAGGACACTTTCCTATCTTATATTAATATATTTATTTTTATGTTTATGGATTCCAAGTCTTGTACCTTTAACGTTGATTGTGGACACATTATTTATCACAGTATTTATTTAGTATAACTTCCAGCTGATTCTGATTTTGGCCTACCATACGCTTGTTTTAACTTCCAGAATTTTAATTTATATGATTTGGGGTTAATAGGTTTAGTTTAGTAATTACTATGTGGGGGGCTGGAGGTTTAGGGGTTAATACTTTATTATAGCACTGGTGATGTTGGGGGTCACGGTTTAGGGGTTAATAGGTTTATTTAGGTATCGGCTATGTTGGGGAGCAGCGGATTAGGGTTTAATAACTTTTATTAGTGTCAGCGATTTCGGGGAGCAGCGGTTTAGGGGTTAATATATTTAAATAGTGTTGCAAAAACGTCATTTTTTTGAGAGCGGAATGGACGTTGCGTTACAGGCTAAAATGCTTGCGTTACAGCTATACCGACACAACTCGTAATATGCGTTCCTGTCCATTCCAGCGTAATGGCCAATTTTTCAGTGTTAAAAGCCGTACCACACCGTAACGCAAAACTCGTAATCTAAGTGTCTATCTTGAAAGGAAAAGTTTTAGGTTTTATGTCCCTTTAATAAGCTCTATATATGGCACACACCTGTGTTTATAATGAACAGGTAAACAATATTTGCCATGTGATATAAGAAAATATTTATTAAAAATACATAAAAACATTTAAAATCAAAAAAATGATACTGGCTTTATCACGTCACAAATAGTGTCAATATAAGATGTAATGAAAGTATATAGCTACTCCCTGAGCATGGATGGCACTAGATAGCGTTGCTGCAAGTTCACCAAGTCCAAATCGTGTCTTATGGAGTTTGCGTCTGATGACTCGGCCCTTACTTATTACTGACAAGTATGTGTAGCATCTGATATACGTTTCGCTGCTCTATGAGGATTATTTTGAGGCACGAAGTTTAAACTAATTTGATTGATATGTATCCTATGTGCGGATACATTTATTATTCATTTTTCACATTTATTATATATCTTTATTTTTGTGATTTATTTTGTACTTTTATCATTGGTTTACAAATATCACAAGCTATAATGAGGATAAAATCTAGACTTTGGTAATCTTTCATCTCACTGTATAAAGTGAAGACCTGGCTATATATGAGTTAACAATTAAGCACTTGACAACTAATTGCATCCATCTATAGCAGCTGATAATTAAATGGCAGGTGTCCCATCTGTTAAAGCATAGTACCTGTCATAGAGGTCAATGAGTTATACTGAGAGATGCCGGAACGACATATTGATGACATACAGGAAATTAGAGGAGTTGCCATCAATAGTGTAGGGGGTAATAAAAACATATGAATGTGATGAAGCAACAACAAAATATTCTTAAATTGTCTGAAAGATCATAAAGATAAAAAAATATATATGTGTCCTTCTTGTTAGTTTATTTATAGTTAAATAGACCTTATTCTGAGCGTTTATAGTACACATTACATAGTGGCACAGGATGATACTGAGGCAGTAAGGGGCATCAGGGATATCACACAAATATTCTATTTGTTTTTACTATTAACGTTGTAAGCACAATGCTACAGCTTTATTAGGCTCTGTACGGAATCAGCTTATAGCTAACCGTATATGTTCTTTATTTTTCAGCTCCTTATATTCTCGTTTTATAAACTTATGGAGACAGCAGTTATGTAATACTATGGAACATTTGGAATAACCTAATTAGATGTTTGTGTATTTTCACAATATCCCAGAGTTGTACTTTTTATGTCAAGGCAAATTCACTAGTTTATTTACCTGTTTGACTTAAAGGGACATAAAACCCCAATTTTTTTTTCATGATTTACAATTTTAAACATCTTTTCAATTTACTTCTATTATATAATTTGCGTCATTCTATTGATATCCTTTGTTGAAAAGTATATCAAAATAGTTTCAGTAGCTGCTGATTGGTGGCTGCACATAGATGCCTCTGGTGATTGGCTTACCAAATGTTCATTGCTATTTCTTCAACAAAGGATATCTGAAGAATAAAGCAAATTAAATAATAGAAGTAAATTGGAATATTGTTTAAAATTGTATTCGATATCTGAATCATGTTTTTTTGGGGTTTAATGTCCTTTTAATTCTGGACCTAAAGTAATAATCTATGTATATTTGTCTAAATAATAATCTATATATATCGTCTATATAAGAATCTATGTATATTGTCTATGTAATAATCTATTAATATTGTCTATGTAATAATCTATGTATATTGTCTATATAATAATCTATGTATATCGTCTATATACGTAACATTTGATAATGTGACCACAACGGGGTGTAGTAAGACAGGTGTTATATATAATATAACTGGCCATATTTGAGCTATACTTCTTTTTAAATACACATATTTCTAACTATTGAGCTGTTTTATTTAGCAGCTTATTTCATTTATTTCCTTCTTGTTCGTTATAAGACAATTTTTATTTATATTTTTTATGCACCCACCTGTTTCTCATTCCCGGATGTCCCAAATGTCTGTCTGATCCCGGTTTGCAGAATATTAGAGATTCCTTCAACGCTGAATCGCTAAATGACAAATGCAAGTTTTATATGCATGCTGAGATCAGTAGGTCCCTGATTATTAGTACAAATAATAAAAGCAAGGCTATATGCAAACACACAAATATATATAAATATATACATACGCACATATATATACACACACACACACACACACACACATATACAAACACACACACATATATATACACACACACACATATATATACATATATACACACACACACATATATATATATACACATACACATACAGTATATATATATATATATATATATATATATATATATATATATATATATATACACACACACATATATATTTATATATATATATATATATTTATATATATATACACACAAACACACATATATACACACACACATATATATACAGTATACACACACATACACAACTACATACATACACATATACACAACCACATACACACACATACAAAACCATATACACACACACATATACACACACACAACCACATACACAAATATATACAACTACATACATACACATATACACAACAACATACACACACATATACACAACCACATACAAAACGACATACACACACACACACACATATACACACACACATAAACACAACCGCATACACACATATACACAACCACCTATACACCCATATATACACCAACATACACACACATATATTCACCCACACACACAACCACATACACACATATACACCCACATACACACATATAAACAACCACATACACACATATACACCCACATACACACACACATATACATACACACATATACACAACCACATACACACATATACACCCATATACACAACTACATACATGCACATATACACAACCACATACACACATATACACAACCACATACACACCCATATATACAAAAAATACACCCATATACACACCCACATACACACACCCATATATACACCCACACATATACACTCCCATACACATATACACCCACATACACACACATATATACACCCACATACACACACAGATATACATATACACCCACATACACACACATATACATACCCACACACATACACCCATAAACTCACACACACACACATTTATACTCACACACACACATTTACATCCACACCTCAACACCCACATACACACAAACATATACACCCACACACAAACAAACATAAACCTAGTACACACATATACATACACATACACACACACACATTTACACCCAAACGCCCCCCCATACAAACATATACACCCACATACAAATATAAACATACACTCACAAACACAACCATGTACACACATACACACACATTCACACCTATATATCCCCTATACAAACATATACACCCACATACAAACAAATATAAACACACACACACACACATATACCTATACACACACAAACATTCAAACCCATGTACACACAACCACCCACATAACTGGTAATGCATACAAATAATAACTACATTTGCTGTTAGCTGATATTATTTAACATTGCTCACGGCTTTCAGGGTGGACTAAGGGCACCAGAAGTATTAACTGACATAAAGCTCCAGTAACTATGGGCTATGGTATAAATATGAGGCCTTTAGAGAAGCTGGTTTACTGGCACACACTTGTTACGTATTTACCTTCATTGGCATCTGACTGCTTTTTTCTATCCTCATGCTCTGCAAGCTGAGACCTTTCTCCTTCCGTCTCTTTTTAGACAGCTCTCTGTGCTCTTTCTGTTTGTTCTGGACCTCGATCAGTACTGTGATAAATGAATTCTTCACCTCCTTCTCAAACTCCAGCTCGTCCCTCCGCGCCAGCTGTTGTATCAGCTCCTCTGAATAATCGCATATGGCTCGCTCGACCCGCTCCAGCAGCTCCGACAGCTCGGAACAGCTCATGTGCTGCAGACCTGCTGGGAAGTAGAACCAGATGTTGTGAGGACCTGTCTTGTGGCTAGGGCATGGGAAGCCTATATACCGTCAGGAACAGGCAGTGGGCACTGATGACCACAACTACCTGTACCCTTGATGTTTAGCTTTGTATTTAACTTATGTACCACAAAATGCCTTCAATTTAAATTTAAAAAGATTTTACATTTCTTTTTATGAAAATATTGTAATGTGTTGAGGCTATTTCTTCATATGGATGGCAGAAAACAGTGGAGCACACATCCTGTCAAGTCTGGTGCTATACAAATATGGTACCTACCTCATATTAGAGGGCAGATTAATCAGATGAAAATGGATTTATGAAAGGTCATGGCTACAATACTATCACTACTGCTAATGTTCTGGGGGCCCCATAATAGTAATGCACTGAATCAATGGTTAACAATCCCAATGACCCATCACAGTCCCCATGCAAAAATACTGTAGCGCAGCTCTGGTGAGTTTTTGCTTCATTTTCTAAGCCATTCCAGTCAATAAGAAGAAATAGTTTGCAGTAACAGAACTTAGTACAAGATCTCAAAGCTACTGTGGGGCTTTCAAGTAGATTGAAATGGCTTTGAATGTGTTAATGCCACTTGTGACACTTTATTTACATAGAAATAAAGATAAAAGGAATAGTGGTTACTGTTATAGTTATCATTAGTTTTATAACTCGCCCCTTGGGCACTACAGTGGTCTAAAATACAATGCAAAGCATAGAAGTGGTTAACAGAAGTTCAAGTGCTGCACAGGTGACATAGTTGTGGCCACATTGTGACCACAGCACAGGTTAACACTTTCTGTAGAAATACAATTGTGGAGCCTCCCTTACCAGAGAAGAAGAAAATAAACTTTACGATGGTAATAAACTTGCAAGCACCATCCAAAACTAAATGAAAGATACTCACAAGAGGTCCTGTATAATAGGCATTTATTTGCATAAAAACTCTAACAGAGAGCTTCTACTCAAGCAAAGAATGACACAAATAATTGTTCTAATAAAAACTGTTGAAATCTAATATAATGTGCAGCCAAAAAAAAAAGAGCTGAATCAGTATTGTAAGACACATGACATTATATCAGCATTGTGAGGTTATGCACAAGCAAAGATTCCAACAGAGCCCTGCGAAGGAAATCGTTTATATGCACAGAACCTTTGTTTCAGCTTCAGGAGAGTCTGAGCAGGATCATAAGGGAAGAGATTATACTGTCTATCACATTCTTTCCTTTTGTTATATACAGGTTACAATTTTCACATTGACACCTTGGTATACACTGGTATCTGTCTGTCTATCTATCTATCTATCTATATATCTATCTATATATCTTTCTATCTATCTATTTGTTTGTATCTATTTAAATATATATATCTGTATCTATCTACATATCTCTATCTATCGCTATCAATCAATCAGACTATGGGGCATATTTATCAAGCTCCGAATGGAGCTTGATGCCCCGTGTTTCTGGCGAGCCTGCAGGATCGCCAGAAACAGCAGTTATGAAGCAGCTGTCACAAAGACCACTGCTCCATAACCTGTCCACCTGCTCTGAGCAGGCGGACAGACATCGCCGGAAATCAACCCGATCGAGTACGATCGGGTTGATTGACACCCTCCTGCTGGCAGTCTATTGGCCGCGAGTCTGCAGGGGGCGGCGTTGCACCAGCAGCTCTTGTGAGCTGCTGGTGCAATGTTGAATACGGCTAGCGTATTGCTCGCCGTATTCAGCGAGGTCTGTCGGACCTGATCCGCACTGTCCTTGATAAATAGGGGCCTATCTATCTATATTTCTAGCTCTATCAATCAGTCAGACTATCTATCTATCTATCTGAAGCTATATTTTTAATTGTTCAAATTACTTTTCAGTGCTACCCTGTCCAATGCCTCCAGTACTTCTATAGTTCAAACACTTTAAAGGTCTTGTATAGAAGTTGGCTGCATTAAACATCTGTATTTACAGCCATTGTAATTGTTTTGTATGTAAGATGGGCCCAGCAGAGCAGCACATGCTGTAGAGTTGATGCTATTAAGCTAAGCCCTACTCACCACGTTATTATGCTCCTCAACTTACCTTCATTGGACCAGTTATTGTTGAAGGACTGACTCAAGGCCTGCATCTCTTCAAGCAGAACTGAGTCAGAATGGGAAGAAACATCTCCAGCATCATTGCACTCATCATCCAAGTCCTCCTCCTCTGGGTCTGGTGTATTCTGCATCATTTCTTCAATTTCTTCAATAACCTGAGAACAAACAGTACTGGTTTACAAAGCTAGACATCAAGTAATTATAGAACTAAACTTTGTGAGCTGTCTGGGTGTTAAGTTTTGACGTGAGGTTACCTTATGAGAGCTGGCTTGGTGTTTAATTTTTGGGGTGAGGTTACCTTATGAGAGCTGGCTGGGTGTTTAGTTTTTTGATTGAGGTTACTTCATAAGAGCTGGCTGGGTGTTTAGTTTTTGGGGTGAGGTTACCTAATGAGAGCTGGCTAATGTTAAGTTTTTGGGGTGAGATTACCTCATGAGAGCTGGCTGGGTGTTTAGTTTTGAAGTGAGGTTACCTCAAAAGAGCTGGCTGGGTGTTTAATTTTGGATTGAGGTTACTTCATGAGAGCAGGCTTGGTGTTTAGTTTTTGGGGTGCGGTTACCTCATGAGAGCTGGCTGACCGTTTAGTTTTTGGGGTGAGGTTACCTCATGAGAGTTGGCTGAGTGTTTAGTTTTTGGGCAATGTTACCTCATGAGAGCTGGCTGGGTGTTTAGTTTTTGGATTGAGGTTACCTCCTGAGAGCTTGCAGTGTGTTTAATTTTTCTGGTTAGGTTACCTCACAAGAGCTGGCTGTATGTTTAGTATTTGGGGTTAGGTTACCTCACGAGAGCTGGCTGGGTGTTTAGTTTATGGGTGAGGTTACCTTATGAGAGCTGTCTGGGTGTTTAGTTTTTGGATTGAGGTTACTTCATGAGAGCTGGCTGGGTGTTTAGTTTATGAGGTGAGATTACCTCATGAGAGCAGGCTGTGTGTTTAGTTTTTGGAGTGAGGTTACTTCATGAGAGTTGGCTGGGTGTTTAGTTTTAGAATCGAGGTTACCTTATGAGAGCTGGCTTGGTGTTTAGTTTTTGGGGTGAGGTTACCTCATGATAGCTGGCTGGGTGTTTAGTTTTTGGATTGAGGTTACTTCATGAGAGTTGGCTGGGTGTTTAGATTTTTGGAGTGAGGTTACCTCATGAGAGCTGACTGGGTGTTTAGTTTTTGGATTGAAGTTATTTCATTAAAGCTGGCTGGGTGTTTAGTTTTTGGAGTTAGGTTACATCATGAGAGCTGGCTGGGTGTTTAGTTATTGGGGTAAGGTTACCTCATGAGAGCAGGCTGTGTGTTTAGTTTTTGGGGTGAGGTTACCTCATGAGAGCTGGCTGTGTGTTTAGTTCTTGGGGTGAGGTTACCTTATGAGAGATGGCTGGGTGTTTAGTTTTTTGGGTAATGTTACCTCATGAGAGCTGTTTGTGTGTTTAGTTTTTGGATTGAGGTTACCTCATGAGAGCTTGCTGTGTGTTTAGTTTTTGGGGTTAGGTTACCTCACGAGAGCTGGCTGTGTGTTTAGTTTTCAGGTTTAGGTTACCTCACGAGAGCTGGCTGGGTGTTGTTCAGTTTTTGGGATTAGGTTACCTCACAAGAGCTGACTGGGTGTTTAGTTCTTGGGGCAATATTACCTCATGAGAGCTGGCTGTGTGTTTAGTTCTTGGGGTAAGATTACCTCATGAGAGCTGGCTGTGTGTTTAGTTTTTGGAGTGATGTTACCTCATGAGAGCTGGCTGGGTGTTTAGTTCCTGGGGTGAGGTTACCTTATGAGAGCTGGCTGGGTGTTTAGTTTTTTGGGCAATGTTACCTCATGAGAGTTGGCTGGGTGTTTAGGTTTTGGGTTGAGGTTACCTCATGAGAGCTGGCTGTGTGTTTAGTTTTTGTGGTTAGGTTACCTCACGAGAGCTGACTGTGTGTATAGTTCTTGGGGTAATATTACCTCATGAGATCTGGCTGGATGTTTAGTTCTTGGGGTAAGGATACCTCATAAGAGCTGGCTGTGTGTTTAGTTTTTGGAGTGAGGTTACCTCATGAGAGCTGGCTGGGTGTTTAGTTCCTGGGGTGAGGTTACCTTATGAGAGCTGGCTGGGTGTTTAGTTTTTTGGGCAATGTTACCTCATGAGAGTTGGCTGGGTGTTTAGGTTTTGGGTTGAGGTTACCTCATGAGAGCTGGCTGTGTGTTTAGTTTTTGGGGTTAGGTTACCTCACGAGAGCTGACTGTGTGTTTAGTTCTTGGGGTAATATTACCTCATGAGATCTGGCTGGATGTTTAGTTCTTGGGGTAAGGATACCTCATAAGAGCTGGCTGTGTGTTTAGTTTTTGGAGTGAGGTTACCTCATGAGAGCTGGCTGGGTGTTTAGTTTTGGGGTGAGGTTACTTCATGAGAGCAGAGCTGGCTGGGTTCTTCAGTTTTTGGGGTGAGGTTACCTCATGAGAGATGGCTGTTTGTTTAGTTGTTGGGGTGAGGTTACCTTATGAGAGCTGGCAGGGTGTTTAGTTTTAAGGTGAGGTTACCTCATGAGAGCTGGCTGGGTGATTAGTTTTGGGGTGAGGTTACTTCATGAGAGCTGGCTGGGTGTTTAGTTTTTGGAGTGAGGTTACCTCACGAGAGCTGGCTGGGTGTTTAGTTTTTGGGGTTAGGTTACCTTATGAGAGCTGGCAGGGTGTTTAGTTTTAAGGTGAGGTTACCTCATGAGAGCTGGCTGGGTGATTAGTTTTGGGGTGAGGTTACTTCATGAGAGCTGGCTGGGTGTTTAGTTTTTGGAGTGAGGTTACCTCACGAGAGATGGGTGGGTGTTTAGTTCTTGGGGTAATATTACCTCATGAGATCTGGCTGGGTGTTTAGTTCTTGGGATAAGGATACCTCATAAGAGCTGGATGTGTGTTTAGTTTTTGGAGTGAGGTTACCTCATGAGAGCTGGCTGGGTGTTTAGTTTTGGGGTGAGGTTACTTCATGAGAGATGGCTGTGTGTTTAGTTGTTGGGGTGAGGTTACATTATGAGAGCTAGCAGGGTGTTTAGTTTTGGGGTGATGCTACCTCATGAGAGCTAGCTGTGTGTTTAGTTTTAAGGTGAGGTTACCTCATGAGAGCTGGCTGGGTGATTAGTTTTGGGGTGAGGTTACTTCATGAGAGCTGGCTGGGTGTTTAGTTCTTGGGGTAATATTACCTCATGAGATCTGGCTGGGTGCTTAGTTCTTGGGGTAAGGATACCTCATAAGAGCTGGATGTGTGTTTAGTTTTTGGAGTGAGGTTACCTCATGAGAGCTGGCTGTGTGTTTAGTTTTTGGATTGAGGTTACCTCACGAGAGCTGGCTGGGTGTTTAGTTCTTGGGGTAAGGATACCTCATAAGAGCTGGCAGGGTGTTTAGTTTTGGGGTGATGCTACCTCATGAGAGCTGGCTGTGTGTTTAGTTTTGGGGTGAGGTTACTTCATGAGAGCAGAGCTGGCTGGGTTCTTCAGTTTTTGGGGTTAGGTTACCTCACGAGAGATGGCTGGGTGTTTAGTTCTTGGGGTAAGGATACCTCATAAGAGCTGGCAGGGTGTTTAGTTTTGGGGTGATGCTACCTCATGAGAGCTGGCTGTGTGTTTAGTTTTGGGGTGAGGTTACTTCATGAGAGCAGAGCTGGCTGGGTTCTTCAGTTTTTGGGGTGAGGTTACCTCATGAGAGATGGCTGTTTGTTTAGTTGTTGGGGTGAGGTTACCTTATGAGAGCTGGCAGGGTGTTTAGTTTTGGGGTGATGCTACCTCATGAGAGCTGGCTGTGTGTTTAGTTTTTGGAGTAAGGTTACCCTATGAGAGCTGGCTGTTTGTTTAGTTTTTGGAGTGAGGTTACCTCATGAGAGCTGGCTGTGTGTTTAGTTTTTGGGGTGAGGTTACCTTATGAGAGCTGGCTGTGTGTTTCGTTTTTGGAGTGAGGTTACCTTATGAGAGCTGGCTGTGTGTTTAGTTTTTGGGGTGAGGTTTCCTCATGAGAGCTGGCTGGGTGTTTCGTTTTTGGAGTGAGGTTACCTTATGAGAGCTGGCTGTGTGTTTAGCTTTTGGGGTGAAGTTACCTCATGAGAGCTGGCTGTGTGTTTAGTTTTTGGATTGAGGTTACCTCATGAGAGCTGGCTGGGTGTTTAGTTTTGGATTGAGGTTACTTCATGAGAGCAGAGCTGGCTGGGTTCTTTAGTTTTTGGGGTGAAGTTACCTCATGAGAGCTGGCAGGGTTTTTAGTTTTTGGGGTGAGGTAACCTCATGAGAGCTGGCTGTGTGTTTCGTTTTTGGGGTGAGGTTACCACATGAGAGCTGGCTGGGTGTTTAGTTTTTGGGGTGAGGTTACCTTATGAGATCTGGATGGGTGTTTAGTTTTTTGGGGGTGAGATGGGTGGCAGTGGCACTTTATACCATAGCCCGGTACTACAACCTCACTGCATGCTGGGATTTTCGTTTATGTTTTGGGGATTTTTAAATTTTTACTTTTTTAGTGCTTGGAGTCCGTTGGGGGCATTTAAAGACTGGCTCAACTGCATATAACTGGGCAGGATTGTTGCCCATTGTGTGCCATAACTCACACCTTATAAATGAATAAAAAAGTCTTCCCAAACAATCTCAGTCACACAATATTTATTTTCTTCCCTTTATATAAAATAAAAATGACTATGAATATTTCACAGTGTTGAAACTAACTGGAGATGATGATTTCTAATGTAACACAGTAAAAAAACAGCATTAGTGGAATAATTATGTGAATACATCTTTCCTTTCATTAGAGGAAGCACATGCAAAATACATAAGGTCTTACCATCCTGGTAATAGCTAATGAGAAATACAAAGACACTTCTCAAGTAAATTGATCAACAGAGAAATTGTCCTTGTCTGCATTGTTTCCACCTTGACAGTTCCCCTGACTGATTAGAATAGTCTTAGTTTGTTGCCATAGAAACAATCACTGACTTGAATCCTGCGTCATAGGTACCTTCATTTTCTTTAAGAGACTTGTTTTATTTAGCAAATGCTAATATGTGTGTGTTTACTGTATGTGTGTGTATACTGTATGCGTGTGTGTGTATACTGTATGCATGTGTATATACTGTATGCATGTGTATATACTGTATGTGTGTATATTGTATGGGTGTGTGTGTATACTGTATGCATGTGTGTGTATACTGTATGAGTATGTGTGTATACTTTATGTGTGTGTGTGTGTGTGTATACTGTATGTGTATGTGTATACTGTATGTGTATGTATATGGTATGCGTGTGTGTGTGTGTATACTGTATGTGTGTATGTATACTGTATGCATGTGTGTGTATACTGTATGTGTGTGTGTATACTGTATGAGTGTGTGTGTGTATGTATACTGTATGCGTGTGTGTATACTGTATGCGTGTGTGTGTATACTGTATGCATGTGTATATACTGTATGTGTGTATATTGTATGGGTGTGTGTGTATACTGTATGCATGTGTGTGTATACTGTATGAGTATGTGTGTATACTTTATGTGTGTGTGTATACTGTATGTGTATGTGTATACTGTATGTGTATGTATATGTATATGGTATGCGTGTGTGTGTGTATACTGTATGCATGTGTGTGTATACTGTATGTGTGTGTGTATACTGTATGAGTGTGTGTGTATGTATACTGTATGTGTGTGTGTATACTGTATGAGTGTGTATATATACTATATGCATGTGTGTATACTGTATGCGTGTGTATATTATATGTGTGTGTGTATACTGTATGTGTGTGTGTATTGTATGTGTGTGTGTATGTATGTATACTAATGTATGTGTATACTGTATGTGTGTGTATGTGTGTATACATGTGAATACTGTATGTGTGTGTATACTGTATGCATGTGTGTGTATGTATACTAATGTGTGTGTATACTGTATGCATGTGTGTGTGTGTATAATGTATGTGTGTGTGTGTACTGTATATGTTTGTGTATTCCTCATGTGTGTTTGTGTATACTGTATGTTTGTGTGTATACTGTATGTGTGTTTGTATGTATACTGTATGTGTGTATACTGTATGTGTGTATACTGTATGTGTATATATATATATATATATATATATATATACTGTATGTGTGTGTATCATCCTTGATAAAGGTCCCAGGTGGCGGACCGAAACGTTGGATGCATTTGGATGTGAAGTGTACCACAATATGTGAATAAAATGGTAACATCCCTATTGAAGAAACCGGGTGCTAGTCATTTATTTGGAGTATATTTATATATTCACATATGGGATAGCACATCAATGTTAATCTAAATATAAGCCATATATTAAGTACATTAAATGCTCAGGATAAAGGACTCCCTCCAGAAATTGGAGTCAAAATATTATATATAAATATAGTATAGCCCCGCACTTAAAATTAATATGTAAATGCTATAAAAGATAAGCAAATTGTATGATATCAGCAAAAAGTGAAGAATTTTAATTTGACCAATATACACACAGAAAGTGATGCCTCAATATAAAATACACAGACTGGGCGATCAGACTGTCAGAAGTCTTTTAGGACATTTCATACGTAGAAGTAAACATGAAAGGCAGATACCTGCTTGATATGTAAGAGAAAGTCGCTCAAAGGATTAAGTCAGCATTTTGTATAATAAAGGCAGCTGCAAAATGATTCAAACATTAAAACTTCTCCAAGTGTTAATCAAGCATTAAGCAACCAGCTATAGTAAGTTGAGTACATGCGGTTATTTGCATGTTTGCAGAAACATTCCAAAATGATGTCAAGTAGAAAGAGTATGCAAATTCTGTATTGTGGTGCTGTGTTCAAATGTTAGCATTCAGGCTTAAAAATAGTGTATGGAGCGCATGCGAGGGGAACGCAATAAGGACTGGGCTTGCTGAGGGGGTAATGTTGAAAGGGGGTTGGTGTGATACAGAGTAGGAACGCCCTGTAGGGAGGCAAGCCCTCAGTTGATTGGTGCGAAGGAACAAAGGGGGGGAGTGGCTTTGTGTACTTAGTGCGAGGTGCAGCGAGAAGTGGGAGGATCCCGTGGCATACACTAGCCTAGAGTGGTGATCCGGTGGACTATCTAATTTAAGTTGATTGAAACCCCCAGCTGGCCGCGAATCTGCAGGGGGCAGTATTGCACAAGCAGTTCTGGTGAACTGCTTGTGCAATGATAAATGCCAACAGCATATGCCGTCGGCATTTATCAATGTGTAGCGGACATGATACGCTACATTGTATCATGTCCGCTCGCACTTTGTTAATTATGCCCATAATGTCTTATTAGTTTGTGAATTATGTTGGGTATTTAACAACAGATAGTCACTAACGACAAGGAAGGGAAAAGATCCAAAAAGAAAACATAACTTTTAATGATTTCATCTAAAATATAAGGGAAGGATTATTAAAAACACACACTTGTGTTTAGCTCTGCATGTGCTTAGATTCACATATATAATAGATTTGTGCTTGGATGCCACTGTTTACAAGGAGAATAAATGTGAATATTAACAAAATGTAAAGTTCAGTGTCTTGCCCTTGGGCAACATGTAAGCATATATTGTTGATAGTGTTATTTTGAATGTTTCATTTGTAACACTTGAAATAATTCATACACTAAGAGAACGTTACATTAATTAGGATTACGATAGTAGCACAATTTAGCAGTTATAGAAAAGTTCACTATGTCAATTCTCAATCGCCTAATAAATACGTAATCAGGTTGTTCAGCGGATCCTGACAATCAATAAATGTTTGTACATGAAAGTAATAGAAAACTGATATTATTTACTGTAGGTAAAAGGAAATACAAGGCAGGCTTGTGGCCTACAGCAAATGTTGTCAAGTTTGAATAAGCTGAAATGATATGTAGTGGCCCTTATAGCGGAGTACTGCCTATGTATAGCAATTTGAGCTCAATCTGAAAAGCATTTAAAAATGATAATGCTACTGGCAGTTGTTAAGTCTAACAGTATTGCCTAGGATATAGCTTTGTGTTTGTCTATGACAATGATAACAAACTTTTCAGTAATGATAAGATTGCGGTAAGAGTAATAAAGTGCTAGCAATGGCTGTACTCTTTCTGCCTGTTTGCCGTGCCTGGTTAGGTTAGTGAAAGTACATTGGTTAGTCAATGGTTGAAAGGAACACCGATTACAAACCATGTATTTTACTAATATTTGAGGTTAATAGCAAGCTTATAGTTTGCAACCAATGTTGCTTTTCTTGCATTAGTAAATTAAAGTTAATATATGAAATATACGTATTCTCTTTGATATGAGAATTGCTATCCGAAAATTAAGCTCACTTAAGCTCAGGTTACCTAATGTGCTAATGTTAATGAAAAAATTCTCACAATTAGCGTTTAAGTTACGCTCAACATTATCTCCTTGTTTTTGAGTTATCATATAAATAAGCTAGAAATCATGTATCTGAAGTTCGGTGGCATGTGCAGATATACACAAAGTGGCCATTAAAGTCCCTAACATGTTTTGCCGTGTGAACGGCTTTCTCAAAGGGTATATTTTTTTCGCTTGCACACTAACACCGAGAAAAGTAAACGTTTAACACTGCCGGGTTAGCACGCGTAATACAAGTTGAAAGTAAAAAGTTAGCGAGAGAGCGAAACCCGATGCACGCTAACTTCAGGAATTCAGATGCAGCAACCGCACTAACTTCTCCCCATAGACTTTAATGGAGTGTGCTGAAGAAAAAAAAACTAACAATTATTGCTTGCACGCTAACCTGATACTGTGTAAGACCTACAGAGCTAAACCCAAAGGTACTTATGAATATTTCCCATTCCAATGTTCTTCACATACAGTAGAAGAAAATGTTCTATATATATATATATATATATATATATATATATATATATATACACGGACAAGTACTGTGTACTGTCTTAGGCCACTTTTATATTTGTTGCTTTAGCAATAGTATAATAACCATATATAATTATTTTTCAGTCTCTTTATTAAAATACAACCAGAAAATACAGGATGTTTGTAAGCAGTATTAAAAAACAGAAAAAATCTGAAAAAAATTCTTCTGTAGGCTAATAGTATTTAGTGTGACCTCCCCTTACACTTGAGCAATATCAGGAACCTGGCTCTCGTAAACCTAAATGGAATGGAACACCAATTAATGTCATTGCTAACATCTGTATTTGTCCTACTATTTCATGTCAAAATGACTGCTGTGAAAATGGTCTATTACACCAGGTTTGTACAAGACATGCTTGAGCATTACATACACATGTGGTATGAGTTTAATTCTTTGGAAGCTTGCTAATAAGACATCATGCCATTCAAAATACCAAAGATCACAGAATATGACAGACATAAAACCATACTTTTGCATCAGCAAGGTCACTCTGAAAGGGAAATCAGCAAACAAACTGGATACTCAAGATGTGGTATTCAAGCTGTTATAAAGACATTTGAAGAATCAGGAGAGGTCAATGACAATAAAAGGACTGGAAGGCCAAGAAAACTTTCAAAATCTGATGAGAAGTTTCTCAGACTTTATTCTTTGACAGACCAGAAGAAGTCCAGCAAGGACCTGGCTCAGCATCTGGCAGCTTTATCGGGATGCCATGTTGATCCTTCTACAGTCCAAAGAAGCTTGATCAGGAATGGTCTTTGTGGAAGGGTAGCAGCCAAGAAACCACTTTTTCAGAAGGGGAACAGGGTGGAAAGGGTAAGATATGCTAAAGCTCACAAAGATTGGAATGAAGAGCAGTGGAAAAGAGTATTATGGAGTGATGAATACAAGTTTACATTTTTTGGGTCCAATTGTTGACAATATGTGAGAAGAAGAGTTTGGAAGAGATGGAAGAATGAGTGCTTGCGGCCTTTAGTGAAACATGGTGTGGCGTCTATCCTGGTTTGGGGCTGCATTTCTGCCAGTGGTGGTGTTGGCGATATTGCCCGAATTGATGGGATCATGAATGCTGAAAAGTACAGACTGGTTTTAATCTATCATACCATTCCTTCTGGAAAGCCTGATTGGGAATGGTTTTATTTTTCATCATGATCCCAAGCACACTGCTAATGCAGTGAAATCATATTTGTAGAGAAAAACAGCTGATAAAACACTGACAGTCATGGACTGGCCTCCACAGAGTCTAGACCTAAATATTATAGAGGCAGTATGGGATCACCAGGACAAAGAAAGAAATAAAAGACAACCTAAATCTAAAGAAGAACTCTAAAAAAAAGTGCAGAAAGAAGCCTGGTATAATATACCAGAAGATTACTTCAGACAAATTAAGGACAGTCTCTCCAAAAACATTCAAGATGTACTTACACACACACATATATATATATATATATATATATATATATATATATATATATATATATATATATATATATATAATATATATATATATGGGTCAAGTAGAGCGGGAATGCATGGAAACTGAGTTCCTGCACTATTTTGCAGGAGGAACTAAGTTCCCTCTGGACAGAGAACAGAAACGCTTCATTAAACACTGCTGCTCTTGGTGGGAGGGGCTAGAGCACAGTCTGGCTAGAGGGATAGTGAGATCCTCTAGTAATAGGCAGTAATACTTTATGCAATACACTAAATGCAAGCCTGTCCACGGTCCTGCTGTGTAACACATGGTGCTTACATTTCTTTGTGGCTTGCTCTGGCGTTATTTAGCTCCCCTCAGCAGAAATAGGACTATTGCATCTTACAGTAAGTGGGTGAGACTCTCTGACAGAGGAGGATTCTCAGGCCCAAAGGCAACCATTCAACCCTTTACTTGATTTAATTTGCTTTCATTAACCAAAGTGTATAGATTATATACATATAAATACAGTGTATGTGTGCGTATAAAACAATATTAATTGTGTGGGGGTAGAAGTCTTGGTGAGTTCCCACACTTTTTCTTGTAGGACTTGACCCCTGTGTATGTATGTATAAATATATATAAAGCAATGTTGAAGTGCACTCTCACTTAAAACAAACAGATCCACCAGGGTGCTAGCAAAGAGCTGTAAATATCAAAGATAACAGCTTGCACTCTCTGGATTTCTTAAAAAATGTTTTAATCAAACAGGTGACGTTTCAATCGCCCCTACCTCATATTTAAATATACAAAGAACATTTTCTCCTCTGTGAAGAACAATGGAATGTGAAATATTAACATTAAATAAACAGTAAAAACATCATTAAATATTAAAAATGATTTTTCATGTTTTAATGTATTTGTATGTGTGTGTATATGCATATACATGTGATATATATATATATATATATATATATATATATATATATATATATATATATATATACAGTATATAGATAGATAAATAGATAGATTCACACACATATATACATACCCATAGACCTATTTAGACATGTATGTATACAATATAGCCATTTCTATTCAAATACCATATACCTTTTAATAAATTACTTGTAGTGGGAAATTCCAAGCAAATAGATAATGAGACCCCTTGTTAATCTTGCCCAATAATAGCAAATAATATTACATCATATATTCTGTGATAGACATACTATCAAAATAAGTATCATCCAAAAGAGTCGATTAACCAAAAATGTTTGAAGGGGGGTGCTAACTGTCAGTAATTAGTAAAGGTAAAAGGGAAGGGAAAGTGACAGTATACTAGCACACTTGAAATACTCAATAGAATATATAATAGTGAGTTACAAGGAAGATCACCTAAATCAGGGATCTAATAAAACATAGCATTTAATAAAAATAATTAAAATAATGTGAGTACATAGTGAGTGCATTAAAACTTAGATTAAAAGATAATGTATATAGGGTGACAAACATCCACTGAAAAGTCTAAATATATTTGGTCTTTGACAAAGCCGTGGTAACGGCGAAATGCGCATCAGGTGTATTTGGGGACAACATCCACTATTATAGTTTTGTTTCTCAGATAATTGGTCACATTTGGGCTCACACCCTACCTTATACCGCAGTCACACAGTAACCGTGCTTACTCCTGCTCTACATTGCATTTTTTAGTTACTTTGTGGCGGGGTCAATCCCCCTTTTTTAGGCAATTTTCCTTGCAACTTATGAGCGATATTTGGTTTGCACTGAGCTGTGTGGTTTGCGGTTCTATCCAGTACTAATATATTTAGACTTTTCAGTGGATGTTTGTCACCCTATGTACATTATCTTTTAATCTAAGTTTTAATGCACTCACTATGTACTCACATTAGTATAATTATTTTCATTAAGTGCTATGTTTTATTAGATCCCTGATTTAGGTGAGCTTCTTTGTCCCTCACTATTACATATTCTGTTGAGTATTTCAAGTGTGCTAGTATACTGTCACTTTCCCTTCCCTTTTACCTTTACATATACCTTTTAACCCTTATATAAAAACATATTTACATGCATACATTTTATCAGATAGTGTATTTATTAGTGGCATGACTTGCCTGGCTCACCAATACTGTTGCTGTCCCTTTAAGAAGCTCTTTTTTGCAAGACTTTATGTTGGATGCTTTGTGTCTTTAAGAGACAGCTTTGTTCTATTTCTATTAGATTTCTGCATCTGTTAATCACCTTTCTGTGGGAGTTCCCTTCACTGCTGTGATGTCTGTGAGGCTTGTTCTTAGCATTAGCAGTATAGGTTATCACTGTCTGTATACTTATATGTAACCTGCCCTGGTCATTCATCTAATAGTCATGTGTTGTGCACAAGCTCTGTAAGTACCTGAACCCTTTATAAGACTTGTTCAGAGGCCTGTTCTTAGCATTAGCATTATAGGTTATCACTGTCTGTATACTTATATGTATCCTGCCCTGGTCATTTATCTAAGTCATGTGTTGTGCACAAGCTCTGTAAGTACCTGAACCCTTTATAAGACTTGTTCAGAGGCCTATTCTTAGCATTAGCAGTATAGGTTATCACTGTCTGTATACTTATATGTAACCTGCCCTGGTCATTCATCTAATAGTCATGTGTTGTGCACAAGCTCTGTAAGTACCTGAACCCTTTATAAGACTTGTTCAGAGGCCTGTTCTTAGCATTAGCATTATAGGTTATCACTGTCTGTATACTTATATGTATCCTGCCCTGGTCATTTATCTAAGTCATGTGTTGTGCACAAGCTCTGTAAGTACCTGAACCCTTTATAAGACTTGTTCAGAGGCCTGTTCTTAGCATTAGCAGTATAGGTTATCACTGTCTGTATACTTATATGTAACCTGCCCTGGTCATTCATCTAATAGTCATGTGTTGTGCACAAGCTCTGTAAGTACCTGAACCCTTTATAAGACTTGTTCAGAGGCCTGTTCTTAGCATTAGCAGTATAGGTTATCACTGTCTGTATACTTATATGTAACCTGCCCTGGTCATTCATCTAATAGCCATGTGTTGTGCACAAGCTCTGTAAGTACCTGAACCCTTTATAAGACTTGTTCAGAGGCCTATTCTTAGCATTAGCAGTATAGGTTATCACTGTCTGTATACTTATATGTAACCTGCCCTGGTCATTTATCTAAGTCATGTGTTGTGCACAAGCTCTGTAAGTACCTGAACCCTTTATAAGACTTGTTCAGAGGCCTGTTCTTAGCATTAGCAGTATAGGTTAGCACTGTCTGTATACTTATATGTAACCTGCCCTGGTCATTTATCTAAGTCATGTGTTGTGCACAAGCTCTGTAAGTACCTGAACCCTTTATAAGACTTGTTCAGAGGCCTATTCTTAGCATTAGCAGTATAGGTTATCACTGTCTGTATACTTATATGTAACCTGCCCTGGTCATTTATCTAAGTCATGTGTTGTGCACAAGCTCTGTAAGTACCTGAACCCTTTATAAGACTTGTTCAGAGGCCTGTTCTTAGCATTAGCAGTATAGGTTATCACTGTCTGTATACTTATATGTAACCTGCCCTGGTCATTTATCTAAGTCATGTGTTGTGCACAAGCTCTGTAAGTACCTGAACCCTTTATAAGACTTGTTCAGAGGCCTATTCTTAGCATTAGCAGTATAGGTTATCACTGTCTGTATACTTATATGTAACCTGCTCTGGTCATTTATCTAAGTCATGTGTTGTGCACAAGCTCTGTAAGTACCTGAACCCTTTATAAGACTTGTTCAGAGGCCTGTTCTTAGCATTAGCAGTATAGGTTAGCACTGTCTGTATACTTATATGTAACCTGCCCTGGTCATTCATCTAATAGTCATGTGTTGTGCACAAGCTCTGTAAGTACCTTAACCCTTTATAAGACTTGTTCAGAGGCCTATTGTTAGCATTAGCAGTATAGGTTAGCACTGTCTGTGCAACTGCCATATTCTAATCTCTGTTATTTGGATTTCTACAGCCTTTGAGGCCCATTTATCAAGCTCCGTATGGCGCTTGAGGGCCCGTGTTTGAAGACTCGGCAGAAACAGCAGTTATGAAGCAGCGGTCTAAAGAGGAATCGCCACAATTCAACCCAATTGAGTACAATCGGGTTGATTGACACCCCCTGCTGGCGGCCCATTGGCCGCGAGTCTGGAGGGGGCGGCGTTGCACCAGCAGCTCTTGTGAGCTGCTGGTGCAATGCTGAATACAGAGAGCGTATTGCTCTCCGCATTCAGCGAGGTCTTGCGGACCTGATCTGCACTGTCGGATCAGGTCCGCAAGACCTATGATAAATAGGCCTCATAGCCTGCATTTTTATACGTATCCTGCCCTGGATCAATCACCTGGTATTCATCTTGTTTCCAAGTACCTGATTAATGTGAGTTTACCTGCTTCAGCTCTAACCTTCTCATCTGCTTCCTGTATTGGTGCACAAGCTATACAAGTACCTTATTCATGTGTTGTGCACATGCTATACAAGTACCCGATTCCTGTGTTGTGCACAAGCCATACAAGTCCCCGATTCCTGTGTTGTGCACAAACCATACAAGTACCTGAGTCCTGTGTTGTGCACAAGCTATACAAGTACCTGAGTCCTGTGTTGTGCACAAGCTATACAAGTACCTGAGTCCTGTGTTGTGCACAAGCTATACAAGTACCTGAGTCCTGTGTTGTGCACAAGCTATACAAGTTCCTGATTCCTGTGTTGTGCACAAGCTATACAAGTACCCGATTCCTGTGTTCTGCACAAGCTATACAAGTACCCGATTCATGTGTTGTGCACAAGCTATACAAGTACCTGATTCATGTGTTGTGCACAAGCTATACAAGTACCTGAGTCCTGTGTTGTGCACAAGCTATACAAGTACCTGATTTCTGTGTTGTGCACAAGCTATACAAGTACCTGAGTCCTGTGTTGTGCACAAGCTATACAAGTACCTGAGTCCTGTGTTGTGCACAAGCTATACAAGTACCTGATTTCTGTGTTGTGCACAAGCTATACAAGTACCTGATTCATGTGTTGTACCTGATTCCTGTGTTATGCACAAGCTATACAAGTACCTGATTTCTGTGTTGTGCACAAGCTATACAAGTACCTGATTCATGTGTTGTACCTGATTCCTGTGTTGTGCACAAGCTATACAAGTACCTGACTCCTGTGTTGTGCACAAGCCATACAAGTACCTTATTCCTGTGTTGTGCACAAGCTATACAAGTACATGCTTCATGTGTTGGGCACAAGCTATACAAGTACCTGATTCATGTGTTGTACCTGATTCCTGTGTTGTGCACAAGCTATACAAGTACCTGACTCCTGTGTTGTGCATAAGCTATACAAGTACCTTATTCCTGTGTTGTGCACAAGCTATACAAGTACATGCTTCATGTGTTGTGCACAAGCTATACAAGTACCTGCTTCATGTGTTGTGCACAAGCTATACAAGTACCTACTTCCTGTATTGGTGCACAAGCTCTGCACGTGGATATTTGTCAGCTATGTAACATATAACAGTGCTGCACAAGGTACTTGTATTACTGCATATAGTGGATATCTGTGATTTGCAACTTGTCTCAAATCCCTATACAAATGTTGTATTATATTTTGCTGACAACTTCAGGTTGAACTGCTCGCAGTCTGCATTCAGGAAATCATCTGTGCTTGAAATTTACTTTGCAGCTCTTATACTACATTCAAGTGTCAAAACCAGTCTTGTTTTCTGCAGCCTTGAACCTTCTGTTTGCAACTCCTCTACAATGAATCATTGTCAACACCCACAATGTTTTCTGCAGCCTTGTTCTGTTCTAACTTGTTTTCAGTGAGTTACATACATCCTGCATTGTTTCCAGTCTACTGATCTAAGCTGCAACGTCACCGTCCTGTAACCTGACGACAGCTCAGAGGCCAGGTGTGTTCTTATCCTACCCCTGCACCGAGGGTCTGCTTCCAGACCGGTATGTCTACAGATCGTGACAACGAGTGCAACACTTGTACGTTGTGTTTACACTTCCATTTGTAATACGCGCAAGTTAGCGCAGTAACGATATTGCTTTTCACGATGCACGCTAACTGTAGCACGCCACTTGTCATCTAGCCCATATTTAATCATTTTTATTTCAGTCTTTTTCTCCTAAAAATGTATTTTTGTTACTTTAGTATTCCTCCTTTGGAAGTGAAACAATTTGTTACCCGGTTAAAAGGTGAAATAAACCACCTGCTACCCTCACCTGATCTGCGGTGAGCAAGGGCTCCTCATTAATGCCGGAGTCATTCTCACTCTTTTCATTTAGCTCCTCTTCCTCCTTCTCATGGAACTGAAAGAAAATGGAGAATGATCTTATTCAGTGAAGCAACGTCATTCCCCACAACAAGATGAGATACTCTCAACAAGAATGAAATGGCGCCCTGCAAATCCGCCCGCTACAGTCTAAACTCAGCAGTCACATGGTTAAGTAAAATGCAACTGACAATACTCAGGAGAGCCATTTCTACTAAAAAACATGTGACACCACTGTCAAACGTCATGTGGTCCCGCATAGTCCAATTACAGAGTTGGTCCTGGATACCCTGTAAAGTAACCAGTAGGTTTTCATAAAACATTAACCCCTTGACTGCCAGGTGGACTTCAATGGGCTAAAGTCACACACCTCCTAATTTAACTGCAATAGTTTGTCACCGTTTTCACTAAATGTACTTTTTTTTAAAGTTTTAATGTCTGCTATATGTGTAAGTTTATTGTATATGTAACTCTCTGATTTTTTTCACCAGCTAAATGAATAGATTTGGACTGAAGCTGATTTTGAAGCTGTTTATTTAGCACAAAAACTGTAATAAGCGTCTGCAATAAACAGGTCAACACTAGACACTTTACATAAAACTATGTACAGAGTAATTACATATATTATCATTATCTGCTCATTTATATGAGGTCTGTTTATTTGTTCTACAACAGCGCAGGAATGATCTCTGTACTAATGATACCGTTACATAACACTGTACATAATACTGTGTAACTGATATGTATCTACTAATACCGTTACGTGAGACTGTACATAATACTGTGTAACTGATATGTACCTACTGATACCGTTACGTGAGACTGTACATAATACTGTGTAACTGATATGTACCTACTGATACCGTTACGTGAGACTGTACATAATACTGTGTAACTGATATGTACCTACTGATACCGTTACATGAGACTGTACATAATACTGTGTAACTGATATGTACCTACTGATACCGTTACGTGAGACTGTACATAATACTGTGTAACTAATATGTACCTACTGATACCGTTACATGAGACTGTACATAATACTGTGTAACTGATATGTACCTACTGATACCGTTACGTGAGACTGTACATAATACTGTGTAACTGATATGTACCTACTGATACCGTTACGTGAGACTGTACATAAGACTGTGTAACTGATCTGTCCCTTCTGATACTATTACACAAGACTGTACATAATACTGTGTAACTGATATGTACCTACTGATACCGTTACGTGAGACTGTACATAATACTGTGTAACTGATATGTACCTACTGATACCGTTACACAAGACTGTACATAATACTGTGTATACTGATCTGTACCTACTGATACCGTTACGTGAGACTATACATAATACTGTGTAACTGATATGTACCTACTGATACCGTTACGTGAGACTGTACATAATACTGTTTAACTGATATGTACCTACTGATACCGTTACGTGAGACTGTACATAATACTGTGTAACTGATATGTACCTACTGATACCGTTACGTGAGACTGTACATAATACTGTGTAACTGATATGTACCTACTGATACCGTTACGTGAGACTGTACATAATACTGTGTAACTGATATGTACCTACTGATACCGTTACGTGAGACTGTACATAATACTGTGTAACTGATATGTACCTACTGATACCGTTACGTGAGACTGTACATAATACTGTGTAACTGATATGTACCTACTGATACCGTTACGTGAGACTGTACATAATACTGTGTAACTGATATGTACCTACTGATACCGTTACGTGAGACTGTACATAATACTGTGTAACTGATATGTACCTACTGATACCGTTACGTGAGACTGTACATAATACTGTGTAACTGATATGTACCTACTGATACCGTTACGTGAGACTGTACATAATACTGTGTAACTGATATGTACCTACTGATACCGTTACGTGAGACTGTACATAATACTGTGTAACTGATATGTACCTACTGATACCGTTACGTGAGACTGTACATAATACTGTGTAACTGATATGTACCTACTGATACCGTTACGTGAGACTGTACATAATACTGTGTAACTGATATGTACCTACTGATACCGTTACGTGAGACTGTACATAATACTGTGTAACTGATATGTACCTACTAATACCGTTACGTGAGACTGTACATAATACTGTGTAACTGATATGTACCTACTAATACCGTTACGTGAGACTGTACATAATACTGTGTAACTGATATGTACCTACTAATACCGTTACGTGAGACTGTACATAATACTGTGTAACTGATATGTACCTACTGATACCGTTACATGACACTGTACATAATACTGTGTAACTGATATGTACCTACTGATACCGTTACGTGAGACTGTACATAATACTGTGTAACTGATATGCACCTACTGATACCGTTATGTGAGACTGTACATAATACTGTGTAACTGATATGTACCTACTAATACCGTTACGTGAGACTGTACATAATACTGTGTAACTGATATGTACCTACTGATACCGTTACGTGAGACTGTACATAATACTGTGTAACTGATATGCACCTACTGATACCGTTACGTGAGACTGTACATAATACTGTGTAACTGATATGTACCTACTAATACCGTTACGTGAGACTGTACATAATACTGTGTAACTGATATGTACCTACTGATACCGTTACGTCAGACTGTACATAATACTGTGTAACTGATATGTACCTACTGATACCGTTACGTGAGACTGTACATAATAATACTGTGTAACTGATATGTACCTACTGATACCGTTACATGAGACTGTACATAAGACTGTGTATACTGATCTGTACCTACTGATACCGTTACACAAGACTGTACATAATACTGTGTAACTGATATGTACCTACTGATACCGTTACATGACACTGTACATAATACTGTGTAACTGATATGCACCTAATGATACCGTTACATGAGACTGTACATAATACTGTGTAACTGATATGCACCTAATGATACCGTTACATGACACTGTACATAATACTGTGTAACTGATATGCACCTAATGATACCGTTACATGAGACTGTACATAATACTGTGTAACTGATATGCACCTACTGATACCGTTACGTGAGACTGTACATAATACTGTGTAACTGATATGTACCTACTGATACCGTTACGTGAGACTGTACATAATACTGTGTAACTGATATGTACCTACTAATACCGTTACATGAGACTGTACATAATACTGTGTAACTGATATGTACCTACTGATACCGTTACGTGAGACTGTACATAATACTGTGTAACTGATCTGTACCTACTGATACCGTTACACAAGACTGTACATAAGATTGTGTATACTGATCTGTACCTACTGATACCGTTACACAAGACTGTACATAAGACTGTGTATACTGATCTGTACCTACTGATACCGTTACAAAAGACTGTACATAAGACTGTGTATACTGATCTGTACCTACTGATACCGTTACGTGAGACTGTACATAAGACTGTGTATACTGATCTGTACCTACTGATACCGTTACACAAGACTGTACATAATACTGTGTAACTGATATGTACCTACTGATACCGTTACACAAGACTGTACATAAGACTGTGTATACTGATCTGTACCTACTGATACCGTTACATGACACTGTACATAATACTGTGTAACTGATATGTACCTACTGATACTATTACACAAGACTGTACATAATACTGTGTAACTGATATGTACCTACTGATACCGTTACGTGAGACTGTACATAATAATACTGTGTAACTGATATGTACCTACTGATACCGTTACGTGAGACTGTACATAATACTGTGTAACTGATATGTACCTACTGATACCGTTACGTGAGACTGTACATAATACTGTGTAACTGATATGTACCTACTGATACCGTTACGTGAGACTGTACATAAGACTGTGTATACTGATCTGTACTTACTGATACCGTTACGTGAGACTGTACATAAGACTGTGTATACCGATCTGTACCTACTGATACCGTTACGTGAGACTGTACATAAGATTGTGTATACCGATCTGTACCTACTGATACCGTTACACAAGACTGTACATAAGACTGTGTATACTGATCTGTACCTACTGATACTATTACACAAGACTGTACATAATACTGTGTAACTGATATGTACCTACTGATACCGTTACACAAGACTGTACATAAGACTGTGTATACTGATCTGTACCTACTGATACCGTTACATGACACTGTACATAATACTGTGTAACTGATATGTACCTACTGATACTATTACACAAGACTGTACATAATACTGTGTAACTGATATGTACCTACTGATACCGTTACGTGAGACTGTACATAATAATACTGTGTAACTGATATGTACCTACTGATACCGTTACGTGAGACTGTACATAATACTGTGTAACTGATATGTACCTACTGATACCGTTACGTGAGACTGTACATAATACTGTGTAACTGATATGTACCTACTGATACCGTTACGTGAGACTGTACATAAGACTGTGTATACTGATCTGTACTTACTGATACCGTTACGTGAGACTGTACATAAGACTGTGTATACCGATCTGTACCTACTGATACCGTTACGTGAGACTGTACATAAGATTGTGTATACCGATCTGTACCTACTGATACCGTTACACAAGACTGTACATAAGACTGTGTATACTGATCTGTACCTACTGATACTGTTACACAAGACTGTACATAATACTGTGTAACTGATATGTACCTACTGATACCGTTACACAAGACTGTACATAAGACTGTGTATACTGATCTGTACCTACTGATACCATTACACAAGACTGTACATAATACTGTGTATACCGATCTGTACCTACTGATACCGTTACGTGAGACTGTACATAAGACTGTGTATACTGATCTGTACCTACTGATACCGTTACACAAGACTGTACATAATACTGTGTAACTGATATGTACCTACTGATACCGTTACATGAGACTGTACATAATACTGTGTAACTGATATGTACCTACTGATACCGTTACACAAGACTGTACATAAGACTGTGTATACTGATCTGTACCTACTGATACCATTACACAAGACTGTACATAATACTGTGTATACCGATCTGTACCTACTGATACCGTTACGTGAGACTGTACATAAGACTGTGTATACTGATCTGTACCTACTGATACCGTTACACAAGACTGTACATAATACTGTGTAACTGATATGTACCTACTGATACCGTTACATGAGACTGTACATAATACTGTGTAACTGATATGTACCTACTGATACCGTTACGTGAGACTGTACATAATACTGTGTAACTGATATGTACCTACTGATACCGTTACGTGAGACTGTACATAATAATACTGTGTAACTGATATGTACCTACTGATACCGTTACGTGAGACTGTACATAATACTGTGTAACTGATCTGTCCCTTCTGATACTATTACACAAGACTGTACATAAGACTGTATACTGATCTGTACCTACTGATACCGTTACACAAGACTGTACATAAGACTGTGTATACTGATCTGTACCTACTGATACCGTTACACAAGACTGTACATAAGATTGTGTATACCGATCTGTACCTACTGATACCGTTACACAAGACTGTACATAAGACTGTGTATACCGATCTGTACCTACTAATACCGTTACACAAGACTGTACATAATACTGTGTAACTGATATGTACCTAATGATACCGTTACATGAGACTGTACATAATACTGTGTAACTGATATGTACCTACTGATACCGTTACGTGAGACTGTACATAATACTGTGTAACTGATATGTACCTAATGATACCGTTACATGAGACTGTACATAATACTGTGTAACTGATATGTACCTACTGATACCGTTACGTGAGACTGTACATAATACTGTGTAACTGATATGTACCTACTGATACCGTTACGTGAGACTGTACATAATACTGTGTAACTGATATGTACCTACTGATACCGTTACGTGAGACTGTACATAATACTGTGTAACTGATATGTACCTACTGATACCGTTACATGAGACTGTACATAAGATTGTGTATACTGATCTGTACCTACTGATACCGTTACACAAGACTGTACATAAGATTGTGTATACCGATCTGTACCTACTGATACCGTTACACAAGACTGTACATAAGACTGTGTATACTGATCTGTACCTACTGATACCGTTACACAAGACTGTACATAAGACTGTGTATACTGATCTGTACCTACTGATACTGTTACACAAGACTGTACATAAGACTGTGTATACCGATCTGTACCTACTGATACCGTTACGTGAGACTGTACATAATACTGTGTAACTGATATGTACCTACTGATACCGTTACGTGAGACTGTACATAATAATACTGTGTAACTGATATGTACCTACTGATACCGTTACGTGAGACTGTACATAATACTGTGTAACTGATATGTACCTACTGATACCGTTACGTGAGACTGTACATAATACTGTGTAACTGATATGTACCTACTGATACCGTTACGTGAGACTGTACATAATACTGTGTAACTGATATGTACCTACTGATACCGTTACGTGAGACTGTACATAATACTGTGTATACTGATCTGTACCTACTGATACCGTTACGTGAGACTGTACATAATACTGTGTAACTGATATGTACCTACTGATACCGTTACGTGAGACTGTACATAATACTGTGTAACTGATATGTACCTACTGATACCGTTACGTGAGACTGTACATAAGACTGTGTAACTGATCTGTCCCTTCTGATACTATTACACAAGACTGTACATAATACTGTGTAACTGATATGTACCTACTGATACCGTTACGTGAGACTGTACATAATACTGTGTAACTGATATGTACCTACTGATACCGTTACGTGAGACTGTACATAATACTGTGTAACTGATATGTACCTACTGATACTATTACACAAGACTGTACATACGACTGTGTATACCGATCTGTACCTACTGATACCGTTACACAAGACTGTACATAAGATTGTGTATACTGATCTGTACCTACTGATACTATTACACAAGACTGTACATACGACTGTGTATACCGATCTGTACCTACTGATACCGTTACACAAGACTGTACATAAGACTGTGTATACTGATCTGTACCTACTGATACTGTTACACAAGACTGTACATAAGACTGTGTATACCGATCTGTACCTACTGATACCGTTACGTGAGACTGTACATAAGACTGTGACTGTGTATACCGATCTGTACCTACTGATACCGTTACGTGAGACTGTGCATAATACTGTGTAACTGATCTGTACCTACTGATACCGTTACGTGAGACTGTACATAAGACTGTGTATACTGATCTGTACTTACTGATACCGTTACACAAGACTGTACATAAAACTGTGTATACTGATCTGTACCTACTGATACCGTTACACAAGACTGTACATAAGACTGTGTATACCGATCTGTACCTACTGATACCGTTACGTGAGACTGTACATAAGACTGTATACTGATCTGTACCTACTGATACCATTACACAAGACTGTACATAAGACTGTGTATACCGATCTGTACCTACTGATACCGTTACGTGAGACTGTACATAAGACTGTGTATACTGATCTGTACCTACTGATACTGTTACACAAGACTGTACATAAGACTGTGTATACTGATCTGTACCTACTGATACCGTTACACGAGACTGTACATAAGACTGTGTATACCGATCTGTACCTACTGATACCGTTACGTGAGACTGTACATAAGACTGTGTATACCGATCTGTACCTACTGATACCGTTACACGAGACTGTACATAAGACTGTGTATACCGATCTGTACCTACTGATACCGTTACACAAGACTGTACATAAGACTGTGTATACCGATCTGTACCTACTGATACCGTTACGTGAGACTGTACATAAGTCTGTGTATACTGATCTGTACCTACTGATACCGTTACACAAGACTGTACATAAGACTGTGTATACCGATCTGTACCTACTGATACCGTTACACTAGACTGTACATAAGACTGTGTATACCGATCTGTACCTACTGATACCGTTACGTGAGACAGTACATAAGACTGTGTATACTGATCTGTACCTACTGATACCGTTACACAAGACTGTACATAAGACTGTGTATACCGATCTGTACCTACTGATACCGTTACACGAGACTGTACATAAAACTGTGTATACTGATCTGTACCTACTGATACCGTTACACGAGACTGTACATAAGACTGTGACTGTGTATACCGATCTGTACCTACTGATACCGTTACACAAGACTGTACATAAGACTGTCTATACTGATCTGTACCTACTGATACCGTTACACAAGACTGTACATAAGACTGTGTATACCGATCTGTACCTACTGATACCGTTACACGAGACTGTACATAAAACTGTGTATACTGATCTGTACCTACTGATACCGTTACACGAGACTGTACATAAGACTGTGACTGTGTATACCGATCTGTACCTACTGATACCGTTACACAAGACTGTACATAAGACTGTGTATACTGATCTGTACCTACTGATACCGTTACACAAGACTGTACATAAGACTGTGTATACTGATCTGTACCTACTGATACTGTTACGCAAGACTGTACATAAGACTGTGTATACCGATCTCTGTCTCTGCATGTCTACTACAAATTTAAACATATACACACAGCATACACACACACACATACATACACTCATACAAACACATACATACACTCATACACACAAACATACATATGCACAAACATACATATGCACAAACATACATACACATTTGTATAGTTATTAAGGTCATATAGGGTACCTTGGAGCTCTCAGTACCACAGGGATCACATAATGACAGTTGTTAAACCACATAACTGTACAACAGCTACAAAACGCGTTGGGATAATTTTGTTTGAATTTACCCAATTGTTAAAGGCCTAAAGTAGATTTTGGTCACAGACGGCTGCAATTTTCTTTCTCCATTAACTGTAAAGCATTCTGAGTTTTCATATAAAACTACAACAAAAAGGGAACTTATTGTCATTAATGACTCTTCCTTATGGCCACTTAATTTGTGTGTGAGGAACTGAGTCAGCAGTGGTCATTAATAGATTTGGTTGTGGCTCCATGTTATAAAAACTTAAATCCATTGGGTTTCATGTGATTCACTATAGGTTTCTGTTCCGCTATCATTTTGTTAATCTTTCTTTCCTGATTCAGCTGTTTGAGTTCCAGTAAATGTTTTTCCTTCTCAGGAGTCGTCAGGTTGAATGGAACAACTTGCTCTTAGCAAACAGTATTTGGCAAAAACTCTGCTACTCATTATATTCCATTTGCTGAGTTCCCTTGAGGGCAAATAGTAAAAGCATTTCCACTAATAATGAAATATTCATACAATTCAAGGTAAGGGCATTAGTCCAGAAGTAATCCCTGGTATGGCCGAATGTGCACAGCTTTACTGCTTTATGATACATCCTTCTGCTAAACAGTCCGACAGATTATATTCCAGTTGTAAAGGTTACCACACATGTTCTGTACCTGAGTTTATTGTGGATCACTTAGAAATCTCATTTTATAAAACAGTTGCTTTGCACAAGGGAACGTTATTACCAGTTTTTTGATTTAAAGATTAAACACTTCATCTATTAAACCTATAAGTGGTCGAATATCTCAAATTAATAACAAAGAGTGTGCAGGAGAAGGTTTAGCTTATACTCTGCAATGATGATAATGATGATGATAATAATAATAATAATAATTATAATAAATGACTGCATTGGTTTGATTTAAACAATACACAAAGCTCTCTGTGAATTGTTCTGACCAATCACATTGTCTGCAGAGTCACTGACCAGCTACAATTCCCAAAGACCAGGTGCAAAACAGAGATCAGGCCCACAGGACAAGGTAGTTACGTAGGCAAACCAAGGTGAAAGAAACAAAGAGTAGCTGGAATAAACCGTCCGGGTACAACATGCCGCCATCATAGCCTTGGGAAATAGTACAGGTGTTCTGTCAGATTTTGCTCCGTCATCGAGATTTGCTACCTGGATGTGCGCATGCGTACAATTACGTAATCGCACTCCACATATGTTTGGAATGTGATTACATAATTAGAAGCAAGCGCAGATTAAGGTAGCACATCTCGAGGAGGGAGGACTAAATTACTAGCATTTTGTTATTAAAGACGCCATGTACATGCGCGCCTGCGCAGTTAAACATGCTGATTGGAAATTGTACAGAGTATGTTTTCTTTAATTACGCAACCTTTTTTACTTGGCTGCTGTGCACATGTAAAACAAATTAAATGAAGCGTCTCCACATGTAAAACACTTATTAATATTCACAATATGCGCATGCTTCTAATTACGTAATCGCATTCCACACATTGTTTGCAAACATATGAGCAGTGCGATTACATAATTGTATGCATGCGCACATCCAGCTAGCAAATCTTGACGAGGGAGCAAATTTTGACGGAACACTAGCCCTGCTATTTAGCATACACCTGCATAAATAATTATGGAGCATAATTTGCAAACAAAAGCTAAAGGATTAAACTATTTAGACTCAATTAGACTCTGACACACCTAAAAGCAGTTTTATACTTATTTAGTATTATCTACAGTGACTGGGTGACCGTATGTCCTAATGACACAGAATATTATGTGTGTGCCAGGAAGTCGCACTGCAGCATAGACCTGAGGTTTCCCTTGAGACAGAAATCTCCTTCAATCTCATTTAATGTCACTGTCCCAGTGACATCGCTGTTCATCAGTGTCACTATATCACTTCCTGACTGATGTCATAAGGTTGTTAGTTAGGGTTGGGATTTCAGGAAGTTTAAACAAAATCAGCCAATCGGGATTAAGTAAGACCCCTATATATAGTGTGCGGTGGTGACCACATGAAGACCAGGGCTTGTGGAAGAGACTCGAAGAAAAGAAGATGCGGAGGCAGCGGAAGAGGCCGTCAAAGTCTGCATCCTCCGCCGCAAAGATGGGGCCCCAGTGCCAGGAGTCGGGACGAAGAGGGCCTCAACGTGGCTGAAGATTGCAGCGAGGATGCAGCGGAAGAGGCCACTGAAGTCCACCTCTGCGAAGATGGTTCCTCGGTACCAGGAGCCGGGTACGAAGAGATCCCAACATCAGATCAAGAGGTGCCAGATATTCCAGCGGTGAGTACAACTTTTGTTGTTTTAGTTAGGGTTGTTTGAATTGTTTTTATTTTTAAGGAGAGTTTTTTTAGGTAGATTGTAATTTTGGGGGGTGTAGGTTACTTGTATTGTAGAGGGGGGGTGTAATTGATTTTTTTGTGAAAAAGAGCTGAATTATTGTAATTTATTTGTGATAGGGTTAAAGTTTTTTGTTTTTTTTTTGGGTGGGTTTTTTATTTTATGGGGTGTGTAGATTAGTGTTAGGTATAATGGTGGGTGGGTTATTTTGGCTACTGCAGCCCTTATTAATGACAATCACTAACTCCCCTGTTTTTAGTAATTAGTTCTTGTTACCCAACACAACACATCATATAAGGCATAACACAACACACCCCTGGTCCAACACTTTAGTTGGAACATTATTGAAAAGGTATTCTAACCTAAACGAGGTGGGGACTTATAGCTAAGAGAGAGACCCATTGGATCTTTTGTTTAAAAACTAGAATCCCTGAAGGTCTAAACTCACGTTATGATCTTATACATTTCTGGGATTAGATCTACAGTGGTGTTTATAATTATATCAAGCAGGATTAAATGTATTAGTATTCTGCATCTCATATGAAAACATATTGTCTTGTTTGCTTAGATTTTTTGCTATCCACAGGGGCCGAATTATCATTGCGCGAGCAGACATGATCCGATATTGCGGATCATGTCTGCTGCACATCGATACATGCCGACAGCATACGCTCTCTGTATTTATCATTGCACCAGCAGTTCTTGTAAACTGCTGGTGCAATGTCGCCCCCTGCTAATTCGCGGACAATCGGCCGCTAGCAGGGGGTGTCAATCAACCCGATCGGGTTGATTTCCGGCGATGTCTTTCCGCCGCCTCAGAGCAGGCAGACAGGTTATGGAGCAGTGGTCTTTAGACCGCTGCTTCATAACTTGTGTTTCCGGCGAGCCTGGAGGCTCGCCAGAAACACGGGGCATCAAGCTCCACACAGAGCTTGATAAATATGCCCCACATGGTAGCGCTGCAGAATCTGCTGGCGCTCTACAAATAACCGATAATAATAAAAATAATATCTAACATTACTAGTTGCTACTTTTTGTTAATATTCATATATATCTGCATTGGTTTTGTTTCATCTCAAGTGGTCTATAACTGTACATATTTGTTTCCAAAGTATATCTCTTAAGTGGTAACTTTGTATATATTTGTTAAACATTTCAGCTCTGCATATTAGGAAACATGTTATTGGCTACTGCTAGCTTAATTAACTAACCTATGATAAGGAGCATAGCTGGAGGCGCGGCATGCTTTCACCAATAGAGCGGTTTTATTTCCTTTTTAAGAGTGTGTGAGAGTTAATCTAGTATGGCTATGATTACGGCTGAAAGCCGAAACGCGTTAGCCGGATAGTGCTGCGCTTGTATGTTTGCTCCTTACTGTGTGCATCTCCGTTTTAAACTTCTACAATAAAAGTTCATTTTTACAAGTCCGGATTCTACTTTTTCTTTAATGTGGATAACACAACACATTACATAATACAACATAGCACAACAGTAAACAATACATTACAACACAACATAACATAACAGTACACAAGAACAACACATTACAACATATCACAGCATAACACAACAAAACATAACAACACATCACAACACAACATAAGACATCACAAAATAACATAACACAACATTACACAACACATCACAACAGTAAACAACACAACATAAGACATCACAAAATAACATAACACAACATTACACAACACATCACAACACAACAGTAAACAACACAACATAGCACAAAAGTACAAGTAATACAAACAAATGTTAAGAAAAATATGTTTTAAAGACACTTCAGTGAATACCACAGTGCTATAAATACCTCTGAGTCCGACATGTTCCCATTCAGTGATTCGAGGCTCTGATCTCTCCAGTTGTCGCCTGTTAAAGGGATATAATTGTCCGTGAGTGCGTCCCAGACCCTGCAAATAAAAGATCCCTTTGTTAGTTGTCAGCTGTGATCAGCCACAGGGAGCAAATGTTCATTTAATGTCCAGAGATGAAGTCACTTATTACTGCAGGAAACAACGGCACAATAATTGTGCTTATATTCCACAGCTCTGATCCCAACCCCAGTGATTAATACAGGGAGGTGACTGGGTCAGAAATATACAGAGATACTGCTGTATGTCAGTGACACGTCTGCTGCTTGGTATACAGAGATACTGCTGTATGTCAGTGACACGCCTGCTGCTCGGTATACAGAGATACTGCTGTATATCAGTGACACGTCTGTTGCTCGCTATACAGAGATACTGCTGTATGTTCGTGACACGCCTGCTGCTCAGTATGCCCTGCCCCTATCTATCAAAACATTCTTTGTGCCCTATATAAAGAATAACACTGTATATTACACCTCCTGATACCATAAACACTTCCACATAAACTAAATATAGGATGCACATTGCACCTTCTCATACCGTCACCTCTGATGACAGTGTGGACCCCCCAGAGCAAGAGGCCCTGTTTGCCTTGTAAAAAAATGCAGGCCTGCTAGTAAGATACAAAAATGTTATGCTTTACAGGGGCTATAGCAAACCTCCCAACAGTACACTTGTAGCGGGATATCAGGGAGGTTGATGGGGACCCATTACTGTTTTATGGGCGGAGCTGTGTGTGCAGGGGTGGAATCATGGGTGATTAGTGGGAGGGATTGTGGATGAGTCTGGGTGGTCAGTGGATGTGTCTGGGCAGTTTGTGGACGTGTCTTACTATGTGGGTAGAGCTAAGGGGAATTCTGCAAATAGGGACATATGACTGTGACAGAAGTACAGCAGAACAGGGTTTAGAATCAGGGACGGTCTGTTTTAAATAGGGACGTATGGGGGGTCTGCTATAGAGTCTTTATGCTGTGAAAACTCCTAACCAGCCAGCCCTTCATCCATGTCTGAGATCTGTGAGAAACCTATTACCGAGCAAGACCCATTTACCATAACAAACATGTGACTATTTTACAGTTACATAAACTGTGTGTGTATCGGAAGTTGTTGCATTTTTAATGAATGTGTTTGTTACTTTGCAAATAGCTGTTATGTGCGAGATATCACGTAAAGTGCACCTCACGTAACTATAGAGGTTAATGCCAGAAAGATCACTGACACTAGAGGTTAATGCCAGAATGTTCCCTGACTCTAGAGGTTAATGCTGGAGCACTCACCGACGCTAGAGGTTAATGCCGGACCGCTCACCAATGCTAGAGGTTAATTCCAGAATGCTCACCAATGCTAGAGGTAAATGCCGTAACGCTCACCGACGCTAGAGGTTAATGCCAGAGCACTCTCTAATGCTAGAGGTTAATGCCGGATCGCTCATCGACGCAAGAGATTAATGTCGGAACGATCACCGAAAGCTAGAGGTTAATGCCAGAGCTTTCAATAATGCTAGAGGTTAATGCCAGAACTCTCACTGACGCAAGAGGTTAATGTCGGAGCGCTCACCGACGCTAGAGGTTAATGCCAGAGTGCTCACCAATGCATGGAGGTTAATGCCGGAATGCTCAGCAATGCTTGAGGTCAATGCCGGAACACTCAGCAATGCTAGAGGTTAATGCCCAGAATGTTCACCAACACTAGAGGTTAATGTCGGAGCGCTCCCCACTGCTTAAAGTTAATGCCGGAATGCTCACCGACGCTAAAGGTCAATGCCAGATCGCTAACCATTGCTTAAGGTCTAATGCCGGAATGCTCACCGACGCTAGAGGTTAATGCCGGAACGCTCACCAACGCTAGAGGTTATTGCCGGAGCGCTCACCAGTGCTTGAGGTTAATGCTGGAACGCTCACCGGCACTAGAAGTTAATGCCAGAATGTTCACTAACGCTAGAGATTAATGCCGGAGAGCTCACCAACGCTAGAGCTGAATGCCGGAATGCTCACAGATGCTAGGGGATAATGCCGGAACGCTCACCTACGCTAGAGGTTAATGCTGGAACGCTCACTGACGCTAGAGGTTAATGCTGGAATGCTCACCAACGCTAGAGGTTAATGCTGGAACGCTCACCAACGCTAGAGGTTAATGCTGGAACACTCACCGACGCTAGAGGTTAATGCTGGAACGCCATCTGAGAGCAGTAGTTATGGATTTTGTGTAACAAAAATGTTTCACAAAACTCATAACTAAACTGTTACAAAGTACACTAACACCCATAAACGACCTATTAACCCCTAAAGGCCCTCCCGCATCGCAAACACTATTTAAAACTTATTAACCCCTAATCTGCCATAGGCTACCCACCCACCCACATCCCCGCCGCTATAATAAAATTATTAACCCCTATTCCACTGCTCCCCGACATCGCTGCAACTAACTAAACCTATTAACCCCTAAACCGCCAGCCCCCCACATCGCCACTACTAACTAAACCTATAAACCCCTAAACCGCCAGCCCCCCCACAAAGCCACTGATAACTAAACCTATAAACCCCTAAACCGCCAGTCCCCCACATCGCCACTACTAACTAAACCTATAAACCCCTAAACCGCCAGCCCCCCCACAAAGCCACTAATAAATGAAACTATTAACCCCTAAACCTATCATCCCCTAACTTTAAATTAAAAATACAATATTTTAGACTTATCGCCGCCTGGATGAGGATGGATGTCCGGACTTCAGAAACTGTGATTGGATCTTCGGGGGTTAGTGTTAGGTTTTTTTTTTACTTTTTTGGGGTGTTTTTTCTTTTAGATTAGGGTTTTTTTTTTAAAAGAGATGAATGCCCTTTTAAGAGAAATGCCCATACAAATGCCCTTTTCAGGGCAATGGGTAGTTTAGGTTTTTGTTAGAGTTAGGTTTTTTATTTTGGGTGGTTGGTTGGGTGGTGGGTTTTACTGTTGGGGGGGTCTTTTTATTTTTTTTCAATGTAAAAGAACGGATTTCTTTAGGGCAATGCCCTACAAAGGGACCTTTTAAGGCCTATTGGTAGTTTATTGTAGGTTAGGGGGTGTTTTTATTTTGGGGGGACTTTTTTATTTTTATAGGGCTATTAGATTAGGTGTAATTGTTTTTATTTTTGATAATTTTGTTTGTTATTTTTCTTAATTTAGTGTTTGTTATTTTTTGTTATTTAGTATCTTTTATTTTTTGTAATTTTAGACTTAATTTTTTTTAGTAGTGTTAGTTTTTTTTAATGTGTAATTTAGTTTTTTTAATTGGTAGTTATTTTAATTTTAGTATAATAGTTTAGTATAATAGTTATGTTAGGCTAATTGTTAGTTCAAACTTAGGTTTTTTTAATTTCACAGGTAAGTTTTTATTTATTTTAAGATAGGGATATTGTAATTTTAATATAAAGTTAGGGGGTTGTTAGGTTTAGGGGTTAATAGTTTTAAAAAAATTGCGATGTGGGGGGCTGGCGGTTTAGGGGTTAATAGGTTTATTTAGTGGCGGTGATGTGGGAGGCCAGAGGTTTAGGGGTAATAACATTTATTAGTGGCGGCGATGTTAGGGAGCAACGGAATAGGGGTTAATAACTTATTAGTGGCGGCAATGTCGGGAGCGGCAGATTATGGGTAAATAACTTTATTTTGGTGTCTGAAATGTCGGGAGCGGCAGATTAGGGGTTAATAACTCTATTTTTGTGTTGGCGATGTCGGGGGCAGCAGATTAGGGGTGTTTAGACTTGGGGGTTTATGTTAGGGTGTTAGGTTTAAACGTAACTTTTTTTTTTCCCCATAGACATCAATGGGGTTGCGTTACGGCGATCGCTATTCCGCATTTCAGGTGTTATTTTTTTTTTCTAACACCTTCTCCTCATGTCTATTTTTCAGCCCTTGGATTATGTGTGGTATGGAGCTTATCGACACCATTTTTCACGCACATGGAGGCTTTTCAGAAACTCGTAATGGCAGCGCTATGAAAGGGTGAAATAACGCAACTTTTGTTGCATCCGTTTCGCACCCTCTATAGCGCAAAACTCGTAATCTAGGTGTGTGATTTTTACAGCAGACACAGTATATGCTGCAGAGATTGTGCAACAGTTTTACTTTACAAATCTATCCTGGATCGTAAATATATCCTTAAAGGGACATGGTACCCACATTTTACCTATCATGATTCAGATAGAACATACAATACTCTCACCAGCGGCACAGGGTCAGGTTGTATTGTCACTGTCCTGTTTATGTAATGCTCTCACCAGCGGCACAGGGTCAGGTTGTATTGTCTCCATCCTGTTTATGTAATGCTCTCACCAGCAGCACAGGGTCAGGTTGTATGGTCACTGTCCTGTTTATGTAATACTCTCACCAGCGGCACAGGGTCAGGTTGTATTTTCTCCGTCCTGTTTATGTAATACTCTCACCAGGAGCACAGGGTCAGGTTGTATTTTCTCCGTCCTGTTTATGTAATACTCTCACCAGGAGCACAGGGTCAGGTTGTATTGTCACTGTCCTGTTTATGTAATACTCTCACCAGCAGCACAAGGTCAGGTTGTATTGTCACTGTCCTATTTATGTAATGCTCTCACCAGCGGCACAGGGTCAGGTTGTATTGTCACTGTCCTGTTTATGTAATACTCTCACCAGCAGCAGAGGGTCAGGTTGTATTGTCACTGTCCTGTTTATGTAATGCTCTCACCAGCAGCACAGGGTCAGGTTGTATTGTCACTGTCCTGTTTATGTAATACTTTCACCAGGAGCACAGGGTCAGGTTGTATTGTCACTGTCCTGTTTATGTAATACTCTCACCAGCAGCAGAGGGTCAGGTTGTATTGTCACTGTTCTGTTTATGTAATGCTCTCACCAGCGGCACAGGGTCAGGTTGTTTTGTCACTGTCCTGTTTATGTAATACTTTCACCAGGAGCACAGGGTCAGGTTGTATTGTCACTGTCCTGTTTATGTAATGCTCTCACCAGCGGCACAGGGTGAGGTTGTTTTGTCACTGTCCTGTTTATGTAATGATCTCACCAGCGGCACAGGGTCAGGTTGTATTGTCACTGTCCTGTTTATGTAATACTCTCACCAGCAACACAGGGTCAGGTTGTATTGTCACTGTCCTGTTTATGTAATGCTCTCACCAGGAGCAGGGTGTCAGGTTGTATTGTCACTGTCCTGTTTATGTAATGCTCTCACTAGCAGCACAGGGTCAGGTTGTATTGTGACTGTCCTGTTTATGTAATACTCTCACCAGCAGCACAGGGTCAGGTTGTATTGTCACTGTCCTGTTTATGTAATGCTCTCACCAGCAGCACAGGGTCAGGTTGTATTGTCACTGTCCTGTTTATGTAATACTCTCACAAATGGCACAGGGTCAGGTTGTATTGTCACTGTCCTGTTTATATAATGCTCTCACCAGCAGCACAGGGTCAGGTTGTTTTGTCCCTGTCCTGTTTATGTAATAATCTCACCAGCAGCACAGGGTCAGGTTGTATTGTCTCTGTCCTGTTTATGTAATGCTCTCACCAGCAGCACATGGTCAGGTTGTATGGTCACTGTCCTGTTTATGTAATGCTCTCATCAGCAGCACAGGGTCAGGTTGTATTGTCACTGTCCTGTTTATGTAATACTCTCACCAGCAGCACAGGGTCAGGTTGTATTGTCACTGTTCTGTTTATGTAATGCTCTCACCAGGAGCACAAGGTCAGGTTGTATTGTCACTGTCCTGTTTATGTAATACTCTCACCAGCGGAACAGGGTCAGGTTGTTTTGTCACTGTCCTGTTTATGTAATACTCTCACCAGGAGCACAGGGTCAGGTTGTATTGTCACTGTCCTGTTTATGTAATGCTCTCACCAGCAGCACAGGGTCAGGTTGTATTGTCACTGTCCTGTTTATGTAATACTCTCACCAGAAGCACAGGGTCAGGTTGTAATGTCACTGTCCTGTTTATGTAATGCTCTCACCAGCAGCACAGGGTCAGGTTGTATTGTCACTGTCCTATTTATGTAATGCTCTCACCAGCAGCACAGGGTCAGGTTGTATTGTCACTGTCCTGTTTATGTAATGCTCTCACCAGCAGCACAGGGTCAGGTTGTATTGTCACTGTCCTATTTATGTAATACTCTCACCAGGAGCACAGGGTCAGGTTGTATTGTCACTGTCCTGTTTATGTAAGGCTCTCACCAACGGCACAGGGTCAGGTTGTATTGTCACTGTCCTGTTTATATAATGCTCTCACCAGCAGCACAGGGTCAGGTTGTTTTGTCCCTGTCCTGTTTATGTAATACTCTCACTAGCAGCAAAGGGTCAGGTTGTATTGTCTCTGTCCTGTTTATATAATGCTCTCACCAGCGGCACAGGGTCAGGTTGTATTGTCTCCGTCCTGTTTATGTAATACTCTCACTAGCAGCACAAGGTCAGGTTGTATTGTCACTGTCCTGTTTATGTAATGCTCTCACCAGCAGCACAGGGTCAGGTTGTATTGTCACTGTCCTGTTTATGTAATACTCTCACCAGGAGCACAGGGTCAGGTTGTATTGTCACTGTCCTGTTTATGTAATACTCTCACCAGGAGCACAGGGTAAGGTTGTATTGTCACTGTCCTGTTTATGTAATGCTCTCACCAGCAGCACAGGGTCAGGTTGTATTGTCTCTGTCCTGTTTATGTAATTCTCTCATCAGCAGCACAGGGTCAGGTTGTATGGTCACTGTCCTGTTTATGTAATACTCTCATCAGCAGCACAGGGTCAGGTTGTATTGTCACTGTCCTGTTTATGTAATGCTCTCACCAGCAGCACAGGGTCAGGTTGTATCGTCTCCGTCCTGTTTATGTGATGCTCTCACCAGCAGCACAGGGTCAGGTTGTATGGTCACTGTCCTGTTTATGCAATACTCTCACCAGCAGCACAGGGTCAGGTTGTATGGTCACTGTCCTGTTTATGTAATACTCTCACAAGCAGCACAAGGTCAAGTTGTATGGTCACTGTCCTGTTTATGTAATGCTCTCACCAGCGGCACAGGGTCAGGTTGTATTGTCTCCGTCCTGTTTATGTAATACTCTCACCAGGAGCACAGGGTCAGGTTGTATTGTCACAGTCCTGTTTATGTAATACTCTCACCAGCAGCACAGGGTCAGGTTGTATTGTCACTGTCCTGTTTATGTAATACTCTCACCAGCGGCACAGGGTCAGGTTGTATTGTCACTGTCCTGTTTATGTAATGCTCTCACCAGCGAACAGGGTCAGGTTGTATTGTCACTGTGCTGTTTATGTAATACTCTCACCAAGAGCACAGGGTCAGGTTGTATTGTCACTGTCCTGTTTATGTAATACTCTCACCAGCGGCACAGGGTCAGGTTGTTTTGTCACTGTCCTGTTTATGTAATACTCTCACCAGCAGCACAGGGTCAGGTTGTATTGTCACTGTCCTATTTATGTAATGCTCTCACCAGGAGCACAGGGTCAGGTTGTATTGTCACTGTCCTGTTTATGTAATGCTCTCACCAGCGGCACAGGGTCAGGTTGTATTGTCACAGTCCTGTTTATGTAATACTCTCACCAGTAGCACAGGGTCGGGTTGTATTGTCCCTGTCCTGTTTATATAATGCCCTCACCAGTGGCACATGGTTAGGTTATATTGTCACCGTCCTGTTTATGTAATACTCTCACCAATAGCAGAGGGTCAGGTTGTATTGTTACCATCCTGTTTATGTAATGCTCTCACCAGGAGCAGAGGGTCAGGTTGTTTTGTCCCTGTCCTATTTATATAATGCTCTCACCAGGAGCAGAGTGTCAGGTTGTATTGTTACCGTCCTGTTTATGTAATACTCTCACCAGCGGCACAGGGTCAGGTTGTATTGTCTCTGTCCTGTTTATGTAATGCTCTCACCAGGAGCAGAGTGTCAGGTTGTATTGTCACTGTCCTGTTTATGTAATGCTCTCACCAGCGGCACAGGGTCAGGTTGTATTGTCTCTGTCCTGTTTATGTAATGCTCTCACCAACGGCACAGGGTCAGGTTGTATTGTCACTGTCCTGTTTATGTAATGCTCTCACCAGCGGCACAGGGTCAGGTTGTATTGTCACTGTCCTGTTTATGTAATGCTCTCACCAGCGGCACAAGGTCAGGTTGTATTGTCTCCATCCTGTTTATGTAATACTCTCACTAGCAGCACAAGGTCAGGTTGTATTGTCACTGTCCTGTTTATGTAATACTCTCACCAGGAGCACAGGGTCAGGTTGTATTGTCTCCGTCCTGTTTATGTAATACTCTCACTAGCAGCACAAGGTCAGGTTGTATTGTCACTGTTCTGTTTATGTAATACTCTCACCAGGAGCACAGGGTAAGGTTGTATTGTCTCTGTCCTGTTAATGTAATTCTCTCATCAGCAGCACAGGGTCAGGTTGTATTTTCTCTGTCCTGTTTATGTAATGCTCTCACCAGGAGCACAGGGTAAGGTTGTATTGTCTCTGTCCTGTTAATGTAATTCTCTCATCAGCAGCACAGGGTAAGGTTGTATTGTCTCTGTCCTGTTTATGTAATTCTCTCACCAGCAGCACAAGGTCAGGTTGTATGGTCACTGTCCTGTTTATGTAATGCTCTCACCAGCAGCACAGGGTCAGGTTGTATGGTCACTGTCCTGTTTATGCAATACTCTCCTCAGCAGCACAGGGTCAGGTTGTATGGTCACTGTCCTGTTTATGCAATACTCTCACCAGCAGCACAGGGTCAGGTTGTATGGTCACTGTCCTGTTTATGTAATACTCTCACCAGCAGCACAAGGTCAAGTTGTATGGTCACTGTCCTGTTTATGTAATGCTCTCACCAGCGGCACAGGGTCAGGTTGTATTGTCTCCGTCCTGTTTATGTAATGCTCTCACCAGCAGCACAGGGTCAGGTTGTATTGTCACTGTCCTGTTTATGTAATACTCTCACCAGCAGCAAAGGGTCAGATTGTATTGTCACTGTCCTGTTTATGTAATACTCTCACCAGCGGAACAGGGTCAGGTTGTATTGTCACTGTCCTGTTTATGTAATGCTCTCACCAGCAGCACAGGGTCAGGTTGTATTGTCACCGTCCTGTTTATGTTATACTCTCACCAGCGGCACAGGGTCAGGTTATATTGTCACTGTCCTGTTTATGTAATACTCTCACCAGCAGCACAGGGTCAGGTTGTATGGTCACTGTCCTGTTTATGTAATGCTCTCACCAGGAGCACAGGGTCAGGTTGTATTGTCACTATCCTGTTTATGTAATGCTCTCACCAGCGGCACAGGGTCAGGTTGTATTGTCACAGTCCTGTTTATGTAATACTCTCACCAGTAGCACAGGGTCGGGTTGTATTGTCCCTGTCCTGTTTATATAATGCCCTCACCAGTGGCACATGGTTAGGTTATATTGTCACCGTCCTGTTTATGTAATACTCTCACCAGAAGCACAGGTTCAGGTTGTATTGTCCCTGCCCTGTTTATGTAATGTTCTCACCAATAGCAGAGGGTCAGGTTGTATTGTCTCTGTCCTGTTTATGTAATGCTCTCACCAGGAGCAGAGGGTCAGGTTGTATTGTCCCTGTCCTGTTTATGTAATGCTCTCACCAGGAGCAGAGTGTCAGGTTGTATTGTTACCGTCCTGTTTATGTAATACTCTGACCAGCGGCACAGGGTCAGGTTGTATTGTCTCCATCCTGTTTATGTAATACTCTCACTAGCAGCACAAGGTCAGGTTGTATTGTCACTGTCCTGTTTATGTAATACTCTCACCAGGAGCACAGGGTCAGGTTGTATTGTCTCCATCCTGTTTATGTAATACTCTCACTAGCAGCACAAGGTCAGGTTGTATTGTCACTGTCCTGTTTATGTAATGCTCTCACCAGCAGCACAGGGTCAGGTTGTATTGTCACTGTCCTGTTTATGTAATACTCTCACCAGGAGCACAGGGTCAGGTTGTATTGTCTCCGTCCTGTTTATGTAATACTCTCACTAGCAGCACAAGGTCAGTTTGTATTGTCACTGTCCTGTTTATGTAATGCTCTCACCAGCAGCACAGGGTCAGGTTATATTGTCACTGTTCTGTTTATGTAATTCTCTCATCAGCAGCACAGGGTCAGGTTGTATTGTCACTGTCCTGTTTATGTAATGCTCTCACCAGCAGCACAGGGTCAGGTTGTATTGTCACTGTCCTGTTTATGTAATGCTCTCACCAGCAGCACAGGGTCAGGTTGTATCGTCTCCGTCCTGTTTATGTGATGCTCTCACCAGCAGCACAGGGTCAGGTTGTATGGTCACTGTCCTGTTTATGTAATACTCTCACCAGCAGCACAATGTCAAGTTGTATGGTCACTGTCCTGTTTATGTAATGCTCTCACCAGCGGCACAGGGTCAGGTTGTATTGTCTCCGTCCTGCTTATGTAATACTCTCACCAGGAGCACAGGGTCAGGTTGTATTGTCACCGTCCTGTTTATGTAATACTCTCACCAGCAGCACAGGGTCAGGTTGTATTGTCACTGTCCTATTTATGTAATGCTCTCACCAGTAGCACAGGGTCGGGTTGTATTGTCCCTGTCCTGTTTATATAATGCCCTCACCAGTGGCACATGGTTAGGTTATATTGTCACCGTCCTGTTTATGTAATACTCTCACCAGAAGCACAGGGTCAGGTTGTATTGTCCCTGCCCTGTTTATGTAATTCTCTCACCAGCAGCACAAGGTCAGGTTGTATGGTCACTGTCCTGTTTATATAATGCTCTCACCAATAGCAGAGGGTCAGGTTGTATTGTCTCTGTCCTGTTTATGTAATGCTCTCACCAGGAGCAGAGGGTCAGGTTGTTTTGTCCCTGTCCTATTTATATAATGCTCTCACCAGGAGCAGAGTGTCAGGTTGTATTGTCACTGTCCTGTTTATGTAATGCTCTCACCAGCGGCACAGGGTCAGGTTGTATTGTCTCTGTCCTGTTTATGCAATGCTCTCACCAGCAGCACAGGGTCAGGTTGTATTGTCACTGTCCTGTTTATGTAATGCTCTCAACAGCAGCACAGAGTCAGGTTGTATTGTCTCCGTCCTGTTTATGTAATACTTTCACCAGCAGCAAAGGGTCAGTTTGTTAGCACTTAATATATAAATGAGAATAATGCTAGTAGAGTTTGGGTCAGTAGGTGCCACTTACTCTTCATCCCGTAGTCTCTCTTCCTCCTCTTGGATCTGCAAGTGATTCTTCACAGGGGCGAGGTTTTCTGTTTTGGTATTGTAGTTCCTAAAGCAGACATTAAGCTTTTCATCAAACTCATTGACAAGATCTTCCATGGACTTGAAGCTGATGATCTCAGAGCTAAAGTTTTCCAGCTCAGACAATGAAGCATCTTCTAGGTGGTGGGTGGATGTCATGTAGATACTTCTGCTTTTCTCTTCTCGGTCTTCAGAGTAAGACCTTATGTCTTCAAACTCCTCATCCAGGCACACCAGGGGGGCTTCCATCTCGGAAAACCTCAGGGGTGGAGCCTGGGGGGACAGTGTGTCTCTCAGTTTGCCTGTCAGGACACAAAGGAACAAAGAGTAAGAGAGTGAAAGTCTCCAATACAATAATTACAGTTACAGTATTATTTATTATTATTGTAAAAAAATAACTGCACTAGACAGTTTTTGGGGGCCAAAGTTGGTAGGAGTGGGGTGTTAGAAAAAAAAAAACAGCACTGAAAAGTGCCTTTATATTGCGGTCTATGGGAACTGTGTGTTCATATGGACCGCAATGTGATTATATATGTATATGATTTTATACATTTATGTGTTAATATGTATATATACACATATTAACACACAAATATATATGAATATATATTTACAATTTGCTGCCCATCGCTGTGCGACTTAACCCCTTCGCTGCACTAGTTCTCATGCTGTGTCTCACGGCATGAGAATGAGGTTCCCACTGGATCCTATGGAAGCACGCTCTAGTGAGCGCAATGCTTCCCAGCAATGAGAACACAAGGTCACGTTCGCATTGCACTTAACTTGTAATACCACCGCACATTAGCGTGTATTACTAAGTGGAACACAAATATTGCTTTTGCAGCACCTGCTTACCCCCCACCTTACTCTCCACACACAAAGCACCTGCTTACCCACCCATCTTACTCTCCCCCATAGCATCTACATACCCCCTTCCCTTCCAACTTACTCTCCCCCCATAGCACCTACATACCCCCTCCCACCTTACTCTCCTCCATAGCATCTTTATTCCCCCTCCCACCTTACTCTCCCCCATAGCAACTACATACCCATCCTACCTTACTCTCCTCCATAGCATCTTCATACCCCCTCCCACCTTACTCTCCCCCCATAGCATCTACACACCCCTCACACCTTACTCTCCCCCATAGCATCTACTTACCCACTCCCACCTAACTCTCCCCCATAGCATCTACATACCCCTCCCACCTTACTCTCCCCCATAGCATCTACATACCCCCTCCCACCTTACTCTCCCCCATAGCATCTACTTACCCACTCCCACCTTACTCTCCCCCATAGCATCTACATACCCCTACCACCTTACTCTTCTCCATAACATCTACATACCCCTCCCACCTTACTCTCCCCCATAGCAACTACATACCCCTCCCACCTTACTCTCCCCCATAGCAACTACATACCCATCCCACCATACTCTCCTCCATAGCATCTTCATACCCCCTTCCACCTTACTCTCCCCCATAGCATCTTCATACCCCCTCCCACCTTACTCTCCCCCCATAGCATCTACACACCCCTCACACCTTACTCTCCCCCATAGCATCTACTTACCCACTCCCACCTTACTCTCCCCCATAGCATCTACTTACCCACTCCCACCTTACTCTCCCCCATAGCATCTACATACCCCTCCCACCTTACTCTCCCCATAGCATCTACATACCCCTCCCACCTTACTCTCCCCCATAGCATCTACATACCCCTCCCACCTTACTGCCCCCCATAGCATCTACACACCCCTCACACCTTACTCTCCCCCATAGCATCTACTTACCCACTCACACCTTACTCTCCCCCATAGCATCTACATACCCCTCCCACCTTACTCTCCCCCATAGCATCTACATACCCCCTCCCACCTTACTCTCCCCCATAGCATCTACATACCCCCTCCCACCTTACTCTCCCCCATAGCATCTACTTACCCACTCCCACCTTACTCTCCCCCATAGCATCTACATACCCCCTCCCACCTTACTCTCCTCCATAGCATGTTTATTACACCTCCCACCTTACTCTCCCCCATAGCATCTTCATACCCCCTCCCACCATACTCTCCACCCCATAGCATCTACATACCCCTCCCACCTTACTCTCCCCCATAGCATCTACTTACCCACTCCCACCTTACTCACCCCAATAGCATCTACATACCCCTCCCACCTTACTCTCCCCCATAGCATCTACTTACCCACTCCCCCCTTACTCTCCCCCATAGCATCTACATACCCCTCCCACCTTACTCTCCCCCCATAGCATCTACATACCCCTCCCACCTTACTCTGCCCCCATAGAATCTACATACCCCTCCCACCTTACTCTGCCCCCATACCATCTACATACCCCTCCCACCTTACTCTCCCCCCATAGCATCTACTTACCCACTCCCCCCTTACTCTCCCCCATAGCATCTACATACCCCTCCCACCTTACTCTGCCCCCATACCATCTACATACCCCCTCCCACCTTACTATCCCCCCATAGCATCTACATACCCCCTCCAACCTTACTATCCCCCCAAAGCATCTACATACCCACTCCCACCTGTCTTCCCCATAGCTTGTTTATACCCCCTCCCACCTTACTCTCCCCCCATAGCATCTACATACCCCTTCCACCTTACTCTCCCCCATAGCATCTACATACCCCCTCCAACCTTACTATACCCCATAGCATCTACATACCCCTCCCACCTTCTATTCACTGCACCAGTGTTTTCTGTACAATGTGAGTTGTGTCTTGTTTACAGATGTTTGCAGCAATCATACTGTATGTAATAACTGGTGTGAGTTATTTCCCTGCTGCTCAGGAACAGCACAGTCTCATTAAACTGCTCTGAATTTTCCAGTGAGACATTTTCAGCCACTGACTAACTTGTTGGCACAAACCAACGTACAAACCCTGATTAACCCCTCCGCTGACAACATGACACAGCTCTCTATAGCAGCCAGCACCTTTTTATCACAACTGCATTGTAAGCTCTTCGTTTATAAAAGCTAATAATTTGTAGCTGATGTGATCATTAAAGGGACAGTACACACCAATTTTCATATAACTGCATGTAATAGACACTACTAACTTGCACCAAGATTACAAGTTTTGCGCTAAACCCGGTGCGTAAATAACGATAAAAATTTAGCGGTATCGCACTCTTCATAGCGCTGCCATTACAAGTTACAAAAAAAAACTTCTTGTGCTGTGCGTTATGGTGCGTTAAGCTCCATACCGCACAAAAGCCAAGTCCTGACTTAACGTGCTCGTGCACGTATCCCCCCAGACATTAATGGAGAAAAGGTGTTAGAAACAAACCTAACACTTGCGATTGCGGAATGGCGATCGCTATACCGCAATCCCCATTCATGTCTATGGGGACAAGAAAGGTTAAGTAAAAACCTAACACCCTAACATAAACCCCTAGGGGCATATTTATCAATGTGCGAGCGGACATGATACAAAGTAGCATATCATGTCCGCCGCACATTGATAAATGCCGACAGTTCTTGTGAACTGCTGGTGCAATGCCGCTTCCTGGTGATTTGCGGCCAATTGGCCGCTAGCAGGGGGTGTCAATCAACCCGATCGTATTCGTTATGTTATGGAGCAGCGGTCTTTAGAAGGGGCTTGATAAATATGCCCCCTAGTCTAAATACCCCTAATCTGCCGCCCCTGACATCGCCGACACTAAATAAAGTTATTAACTCCTAAACCGCTGACCTCCCGCATCACAACTACTATAATAAACCTATTAACCCCTAAACACACTAAAATTATGAAACATAAAAAAAAAACTAAGATTACAAAATATAATAAACAAAATTATCCAAAATAATAAAAATTAAACCTAATCTAATACCCCTATAAAAACAAAAAAGCCACCCCAAAATAAAAACACCCCCTAATCTAACAATAAACTACCAATAGCCCTTAAAAGGCCTTTTGTAGGGCATTTCCCTAAGTTAAAAAGCTCTTTTACTTAAAAAAAGTACCCTCTAACAGTAAACCCCCCCCCACACAACCAACCCCCCCCAAAAAAAATACTAAGTCTAAATAAAACCTAAGCTACCCGTTGCCCCTAAAGGGGCATTTGTATGGGCATTGCCCTTAAAAGGGCAATCAGTTCTTTAGTGCCCATTAAAATCTTAGATTAATCTTAGATTATTTTTTTTCGTAATTTTAGTGTTTGTTTGTTTTGTAATGTATAATTATATTTTTTTTCGTAGTGTAAAGATTTTTTAATTTTGTAACTTAGGTTTTTTATTTTTCGTTTATTTTAGTTGTTTAAAATAGCAATGTTTGGTTAATTTATAGTTTAAGTAAGTTTTTATTTATTTTAAGGTTAGTATATTGTAACTTTAATTTAAAGTTAGGGGGTGTTAGGTTTAGGGGTTAATAGTTTAATTTAGTGTGTCGCAATGTGGGGGTTAATAGGTTTATTATAGTAGTTGCGATGTGGGGGGGGTCGGCGGTTTAGGGGTTAATATGTTTAGTGTTGGTGATGTGGGTGTCAACAATTTAGGGGTTAACTTTATTTTAGTGTTGGCTATGTGGGTGGGTGGGTGGGCGGCGGATTAGGGGTTAATAAGTTTAATAAAGTTTTTGCGATGCGGGGGGCGATTTAGGGGTTAATAGGTAGTTTATGGGTGTTAGTGTACTTTGTAACATTTTTGGTATGAGTTTTGTGTTTTGTTTTGCAAAATCCATAACTACTGGTCTCTGATTGTGGAATGGATCATGGTGGTATAAGATATAACCCTAGCGTTATAGCGGGACCACACAACTTGTAATCCAGGCGCAATGAAAATTGCACACTCAAAAGCAATTTTTGGAGTGCGGAATGGTGAGTTGCGGTACAGGCTAAAACGCTTGAGGTATAGCTGTATCGCCGTGACTTGTAATACGGGAGACCTGCCATTACATGCGCAAAGGCCAATTTTTCAGCGGTATAGCCATACTGCAAAACTTGTAGTTTTGCCCTTGGTTAGGAGTCTGAAAATCACCACAATGTTATTTAAAAAAGAGCAAAACTATATTTTTTTACAAAAACACCCCAGGTGGGCTATATAAATGGATCATCTACAAAATATTTATGCAAAGAAAAATCTAGTGTATAATGTCCCTTTAAGTTGTGTCTGCAGACTTGTTATTGTTTAGTTATTGGCATTTGTATTGCTTTTAATTGTATTTATTGGTTCACTGAGAAAGAAAATTGTCATTAAAGTGAATGTAAACTTTCATGAATCAGTGCCCGGTTTTTAAAAAAATCTATTAAAAACAGGGGCATTTTCATTCATGAAAGTTTACATTGCAACAGATTTTACAAATACTTACCTTCTTGTCCTGAAACACCGGATCGCCGATCGCCCCGCCTGCTTCTTCCTGCTGTACTAACACAGCAATGATGAAACCGGCTTTCTCAAATCACGGCATGGCCTCACCAGATGAACGCTCCTGGGGGGGAAGTCGTGATTAAAGAGAGCCAATTTTGTCATTGCTGACGAAGTACAGAGGAGCAGCAGGCGTGGGATAGGCGATCTGGTGTTTCAGGAGAAGAAGGTAAGTATTTGTAAAAATCTGGTGCATTGTAAACTTTCATGAATTAAAGTGTCCCTGTTTTTAATCGTTTTTTTAAAAACGGGGCACTGATTCATGAAAGTTGACATTCACTTTAGGAATATTCTGCAATAACCCAAATTAAATACCAGAAGTGATAAAACGCCCCTCAGTTATGTGACTAATGACTAATTAACTATTTCTTACCCTTAGGGGCCTATTTACTATGGTGAGAGCAGACATGATCCGATATAGCGGATCATGTCCGCTGCACATTGATAAATTTATCATTGCACAAGCAGTTCTTGTGAACTGCTGGTGCAATGCCGCCCCTGGAGATTCGGTCCAAACGGCCGCTAGCTAGGGGGTGTCAATCAACCCGATCATATTCGATCGGGTTGATTTCTGTCCGCGGCCTCAGAGCAGGCAGACAAGTTATGGAGCAGCGGTCTTTAGACGGAGCTTGATAAACTAGGTTTATATGTTTGTATCAGCATAGAAACAGCCATCTGCTTTTCACACAAATCATATCTTTTAATATACGTTTTTTATCAGAAGACTTCTCTAGTTCACAGAATCTTCAAAGTGGCAAAAAGGCTCCGCCACCAATCAGATTTACCGATGGGCCCTCCAGATCTAGCCAATCACAGCCTTATGTTACATTATTTTATTCTTTCATATTAAATAAACAGCAAACACCTTCAGAGTGTAAAATAAAATGAGTAACTATGTGCAGTAAATAACTATGCTATATATTTACTTATTTTGCACCCTTTTCTGTAATTTAGAGAACCATTAAATACAGCAGAATTGCATACTCCATGCATAATAGAAAAAACACAACACAATAGCACTTATTCTAAATTTTAAAAGACCAGTAGATTTTTTCTGACAAATTTCAAAATTGACTTCCTGCCCCCTGTATCATGTGACAGCCATCAGCCAATCACAGACCCATTATATATGGATACACTGATCTCTTGCACATGCCCAATAGCAGCTGGTGCCTTAGTAAGTGTGCATATAACTGTATCATGTGACAGTCATCAACCAATCAAAGACTCATATACATATACACTGTGAACTCTTGCACATGCTCAGTAGGAGCTGGTGC